>NW_020230612.1:0-28294 GCF_003227715.2 Harpegnathos saltator | reverse complement strand
CACAACTTGCTTTAAACGGAGTTATATGCGCATATACTATTGCTTTTAACCATCGGTTTAGCTTTAAACTCCGTTTAAAGCAAGTTGTAGAACTGGGCCTTATTAGTCGAACGTATACTATACTATACTATATAATACATGTTCGACCAATAAGCTGGGTTTATTTAACGCAGCATGAGTGAACCCAAGTCTAGTCGAATATGCTAATAGAAAATGTAGCTAATTTCTTTCCAATAAATACCGAATATCACTATACTAAACACTTTTTGTTGAAATTTCAAATGACATTATTGAAAAATTATTTACATTACATTACATTTATGTATAATTTCTCACTTAACAATGTAAATGTAATAAAATACATTTACTTTGCATTTACTTTGCTGCAGTATTTACTGAGCTACTATAAATAAATACATAATGTGAAAGATGTTAACCAAAATGCGACTTAAATTCTTAATCTTTCCACCTAGGTATCACCTCTTCCACATAATTTTGTAGTCTTGGCAGTTTCTTCCGACGTCCTACTTTAAATTAATGAGTACATCCAACTCTTCTTCGTCATCAGATGATGAAGACTATTAATTCACTCAGAGCAAAGAGTAAAAGACTTTAATAATTTTTTTCTTTTTTGGTTATCCATATTTGCACCAACATCAGCCATATTGTAACGATAAATTCACTCAAGTAACGTTCGAGCAGCTCGAAAGCGTAAACTGCGTTAGTCTCTCCGAACGTATCTATCAGCATTAGCGTTTGTTGCGTGATAGCGTGCTCTCCGAACGCACCCAAACAAGAAAGAAAGTTGATACAAACATAGGTCCAAAAATGTGTTGTTTTCGAGTTATCGCCATTTTTATGTTAAAATTTGAAATTGCTTTGCTTTCGAATTTTTTTGGTTTTGGAATTTCGATGGTTTTTATGAGTTTCAAAACACAACTAAAGTCAAATAAAAGTTACGGGCTGCTTTAGCACTACCCAGGATGCACCGCGTGGAGGTACAGCCCGCTTAACATCCCTTGGCAGAGATCAGGACCCACAGTTCGTTACTCTTGTGGTATTTAGTGACTCCAAACCCTCTCTGTCGTGTGTATGTGTGTGTGTGTGTGTTTTATTTGACTTTAGTTGTGTTTTGAAACTCATAAAAACCATCGGAATTCCAAAACCAAAAAAATTCGAAAGCAAAGCAATTTCAAATTTTAACATAAAAATGGCGATAACTCGAAAACAACGCATTTTTGGACCTATGTTTGTATCAACTTTCTTTCTTGTTTGTGGTTCCCCATTCATCTCTCGAGCGATTGACTTCGACTTACGGAACACCCTGTATAATATCATTAGGAGGAATCATCCCAGCAAATACAATAGGCTTGTTCGTTTTGTTTGTACTGCTGAACTAGTGCAACAAATTGAAGTGAGAAAACCTATGTTTGTCTCACTTTAACTTAATGCACCAGTTCAGCAATGCAGACAAAACGAACAGGCCTAATATTACATGTTATGTGCATGTTAGTTGTAATTTCCTACTTAACAATATAACTGTTATATAACACATGTGTTATAATTTATGTGTGTTATGAACTAAGATCTTTATCAGTTTTCTTTCAGTATGTATAACAGTCAAGATATGATAAGCAAAATAATTATTCGATAGAATTATAAATAAGATTATCGAATTTGAAATTCTCGGGCGGAGCCCTCTCCCGCTTATATGTACTGTTTCTTATATTTAAAGTAAATGAAAACTGCTTGTC
This sequence comes from Harpegnathos saltator, assembly GCF_003227715.2. NCBI lineage: Eukaryota > Metazoa > Arthropoda > Insecta > Hymenoptera > Formicidae > Harpegnathos > Harpegnathos saltator. The sequence continues at coordinate 26,540 of NW_020230612.1, read as the reverse complement.
TACTTCAAATATACTTTAAGAGTCTGCAGTATTCCGTACTCGCGTACTGATATTTGTCGGTGTCGTTAGCAGTATTGCGTAGCTTTTTTGTTATATGAAAAACCTGCGCAATGCCGCTAACGGCACCGACAACTATCGATATGCAGGTACGGAATATAGCCCCAGGTTCCTCTCTGTTGATATAATTCGCTCCAGGTTCTATCAGGGTGCGCTGGAAGCGGTCGTCATAATGCTTTCGCCTCTATAAAGTAGAAGACTATTCTCCATGAGTTACATTAACCTTCCTGTAAAAATACGCCTGATGTGTGAGTGGGTTATGTATTTTTAAAAATGTGAAAAGAATGTGTAGGCTATTGTAGAATAGTAGTGACCGGTGGTAATGACAAAGGGCCGAATTGTGTACGATAGTGTTACACAAAAAATCTGTGAACGATTTGAGAAAACGCAATATAATCAGTGAGAGATATAAAAATAGTGATGATGGTGAACGTGTTGTGCTTGTGGGTAGTTCTGAGTGTGTGCGCCACGTACGCTTTTAATCTGGAACCACGAATACCTGTCATTAAAAGGGGATCGAGGGGTTCCTATTTCGGTTACTCGGTGGCCGAACATCAGGAAATTGTACCCTCACTACCAAAATCTACGAGTTGGTAGGTATCAGTAGACGCTAGAATAAAAAAAGATTAACACGAAATTTTGTAGTACTTGTTGAGTGATAATATTTAATTTGTGTTATGTTGAAATAAATTATGCTTTCTTAGTTATTTCAATCTTTATGCAAAGTTATCACTTGGAGAAATTAATTCTACTTTTCTTAATATTTTAAGCCTATTTTACTGATCTTTTGCAGGATGCTGGTAGGCGCACCTCTAGATCAGAATTTACAACCAGGAACGAATAAGTCAGGAGCTTTATGGCAATGTCCACTGACAACTTATACAAGAGATTGTACACAAGTCATTACTGATGGACAACTTAGTATGTTCTTTTTATATATTATTCATCATTGCCTCTATAATTGTATTAATGTGATAACTTGAAATATATTTATAGTAGCATTGTTGGAACATAATTTAATTTATGTATCATTATATTTTCATAAGATTTTGCTGGATATGTTAATCAGCTTACAAGTTGTTGTATTTTTTATGTTTTATATAACATGCAATTAAAAAATTCTATTTTTATATCAATATAGTATATACGATATAAATAGGATATATTGCACACTATATATAACTTAAAAAACTCTTAAATGTTTCTAAAATAGTGCTACATAAAAATTCATCTAAAAGAAGTTGTATGGTATAAAAGAATATATTATAAAAGTTGTTACTATAATAACATATTTATACCATATATTTTCATAGAATTAATTATGAATTATTTTAGAAATATTTAAAGTGTCTAAATTTATATATGATGACTGGTTTTATATAATTATTTAATTATGTAATGATTTTGTACTATATATAATAAGATATTTTTTTGTTGAATCATGTTACGGTAAACCAGAGGACAATATTCTAGTATACAGACCAAACGAATACGAATCATATGATTCAAGTAAGTGTGCAAACTTTTCGGCCAAAGTCCTTGCAGAATGAATTGAATGAAGAGTTTCACAGTTTTGACGCAGTTTGCCATTTATATTGCATATTTCTCTTTGAATTAGAATATGTTCAGGAGCAAATAAACAAAAGCATGCGATATAAAAATTTTATCATTGAAGATTTATTGCACAATAATCCTTTTGTATGGAAGCTTGTACAAAATAACATAAAATAAGATAAATAGTTATCGTATAATAATTTTACAAACAAGAGTATCATATAATTGTTCATAGCAATTCTATGCAACAAATATTGGCTGATATTCTTTATTAACATTATTGCTCTCACTATCTGTTTCTTTTCATATAGGACAATTTTTTATTTGCATTTATATTGCATGGTCATTGCATAAAGTAATTAACACAATAACGTCTTATTTTCATGTGACCAGAAATTTTAACCAATTATTTAATTAATCAGAGAAATTAGAATTGTTTGTCTTTCGTGAAACTATACTAATGCAATGTACTAATTTCTCACAGCAAGAAAATATGTTTCCTCTGATTTATTTATCTTATTACTTATCTTATTCCAATATCACGTGTGTTTGCATAGGATATTTTATATATATTTATTATTATATTTTTTAGATCATGTTACTCATGTATTTTTTATTTCATTACTTTTATTTTCAGTATTTTTATTCTTTTTGTCGTCTTTAATTTAAATATTTATAATTAAAATGTAATAAAATCTAAAATTTACAGAAATATTTAGTTTTGGGTACTTAAAACAATAGACTATACAGGAATTTTTTTTGGAAAAATTATGCAATGTATTGATTTGTATAACTTGGCATATTTTTATATATGTATAAAGGAATATATTAAAAATAATGGTGTTTATGATTAACTTCAAACTTTCCATATACAGTGTCCACCAAACGTTCCAGGCCACCTAAATAATTTTGAATGGTTTGAAATGTAGGATTGAAATTTATAGGGATATTTATAGGGAAATTTATAGGGATAATGGGATCACAAAGTCTATTATACAGGGTGTGCCAAAAGAAGCGGGACGGTCGAATATTTCGCGAAATTTACATCGGATCGAAAAATTGAAAAACACGTGTTCAATATTTTTCAAAAATCTATCGAATGACACCAAATACGACCCCCTACCCCCACCCCCTGGGGGTGGGGCGGGGGGCAACTTTGAAATCTTAAATGGGAACCCCCATTTTTTATTGCAGATTTGGATTCCTCATGAAAAAATAAGTTACTTTTATTCGGGACATTTTTTTCGAATTGTTGATAGATGGCGCTGTAATCGCAGAAAAACAAATACAGATCAGAAGTCTGCAAACGGTCAAATTTGTCGGGACATACGCTTCGGAACACAAAATTAGTATTTTTGAAAAGGCTATCTAATGATGCTACAGTAGACCGATAGATGGCGCTCTAATTGCAAAAACAATTCTTTCTCGCAAGTGAAAGTATTTCTACAGCTAATATGAGGTTAACGTCTTTCGTTGATTTTGTATCTGACTTTATTAAAAAACTACGTTTAGCATAACCCAGGAACAACGACGTGGACGTAGTAGTTTTTTTGTTCCCTTCGGGGTGCTTGTTTTTTAGTGAGTCCCCTTGCCTCTCACTTATCGGGGTGCTTGTTTTTAGTGAGTCCCCTTGCCTCTCGCTTATCGGGGTGCTTGTTTTTAGTGAGTCCCCTTGCCTCTCACTTATCGGGGTGCTTGTTTTTAGTGAGTCCCCTTTGCCTCTCACTTATCGGGGTGCTTGTTTTTTAGTGAGTCCCCTTGCCTCTCATGATTGCCGCCAATAACTTTACTGTAGTAAATGCTCAAATTGTGCACCGTTTACTTCCTGGCAGTAAGCTAATCGATGGTAAACAGATTCGATGGAATTTTTTAAGTATTCTGCAGGTATTTGGGCAGCTACATCAATTATTCTTTGACGCAGTTCATCTAAATTTTGAGGTTTCGTTTCGTAAACCCGATTTTTTAAATAACCCCACAAGAAAAAATCAAGTGGAGTTAAATCTGGTGACCTGGCAGGCCATTCGATCGGACCTCTTCGTCCAATCCAACGATCAGGAAAATGTTCATCTAAATAATTACGAACGTTCCGTCCGTAATGAGGTGCAGCACCATCTTGCTGAAACCAAACCTGCTCCAAGTTATCGCCAGCAATCTCCCTTATTGTTGGAATTATTTCATTTCGAAGCATGTTTTCATACCTTTGAGCAGTAAGATTACGTCGTCTTACCATCGATAAAGAATGGCCCAATCAAATGATGATGTATTATTCCAGCCCAAACGTTTAATTTCTGTGGGTATTGGGTTTTGCTCTCTCGCATCCAATGTGGATTCTCGTCTGCCCAATACCTGCAATTATGCCGATTACAAGTACCATTCAATTGAAATGTTGCTTCATCTGAGAATACAATGTTGTAAAGAAAGTCTGGATCTTGATCTATTCTAAGTATCATGTCCTCACAAATTCTAAACGTCGGTCGGGATCATCTTCATTTATCTCATGAACAAGTGTCATTTTGTAAGGATGCAATTTATTACTTTTCAAAATCCTGCGGACTGAAGATGTACCAATTTCTTGAGCTTGGGCAGTTCTACGAAGACTACTGTGAGGATTTTCCGTAAATGATAATAAAACATTCAACGCTTTTTCTTCGTTTGTTGCTGACTTTGGTCTTCCTAATTTAGCTCGATCTTTCATAGAGCCTGTAGCTTCAAATCTTCTAACCGTTCTCTCCACAGTCGATTTGGAGATAGGATCCATTCCAATTCGAAAAGTATCATTGAAAATATCTCTTGCTTCCGAGTATGACCTTTTCCTATCACCCCAGCCTACCATCGTTAGTAATGACATTCTTCTTGTTCATTAAGATGAGCCATTTTGAAAGAAAAAACACATTTTCAAGTAAAATTTTTCTTTATAGATGAAGGTTCATCTGCTTGAATCAACTTAAACAGTTGAACTAATGTGTCATTTAAAAAGTACCTACCAAATGGATGAAGCAAAAAAAATCACAACAAAAATAGTCCACTTTTTGTTTACGTATTTATTAATAAAGAAAAGAACTCTTACCTTGCCTGAATATTGTTTACACGAGTATGGAATCACAAACATTTTCATTTCTACTTCAATAGATTAGTTTTCGACAGGTTTATTTTTAATTGCTTATTGAATAATGGCTGGTAGAGAAGCCGAAAGCTACTACAAGAATACAGTTTATCGTTAATAAAGTGAGGTTCGTCAATTTATAATTCTTCGAATGTTTTATTACCTAGTGTATTTTATACGGGACTCACTAAAAACAAGCACCCCGATAAGCGAGAGGCAAGGGGACTCACTAAAAACAAGCACCCCGATAAGTGAGAGGCAAGGGACTCACTAAAAACAAGCACCCCGAAGGGAACAAAAAACTACTACGTCCACGTCGTTGTTCCTGGGTTATGCTAAACGTAGTTTTTTAATAAAGTCAGATACAAAATCAACGAAAGACGTTAACCTCATATTAGCTGTAGAAATACTTTCACTTGCGAGAAAGAATTGTTTTTGCAATTAGAGCGCCATCTATCGGTCTACTGTAGCATCATTAGATAGCCTTTTCAAAAATACTAATTTTGTGTTCCGAAGCGTATGTCCCGACAAATTTGACCGTTTGCAGACTTCTGATCTGTATTTGTTTTTCTGCGATTACAGCGCCATCTATCAACAATTCGAAAAAAATGTCCCGAATAAAAGTAACTTATTTTTTCATGAGGAATCCAAATCTGCAATAAAAAATGGGGGTTCCCATTTAAGATTTCAAAGTTGCCCCCGCCCCACCCCAGGGGGTGGGGGTAGGGGGTCGTATTTGGTGTCATTCGATAGATTTTTGAAAAATATTGAACACGTGTTTTTCAATTTTTCGATCCGATGTAAATTTCGCGAAATATTCGACCGTCCCGCTTCTTTTGGCACACCCTGTATAACTATAAAAATAACCACCTACATCCCCGGAGGCCGGGGGAAAGGGGAGCCAAAAAGTCTTAAATGGTATGTGGGGTTGAGTGAGGACTCGTTCGAAAGGGCTTTCCGAGACGAGAACAATGCGAAGTCGCCGAGGTCTCTACAATTTTTTTTCGCAAAGTTATGAACATTCCTATTGAGATTTTGCGATAGCGAGAGTCTAGGGTGACAACAGAAAAAAGATAAGGCTTCACGCGGGCACGCGCGTTCTTGAATACGCACACATACATACACACACAACAGAGAAGGTTTGAAGTAGTTAAATACTACGAGACTGACGAATCGTAGGGTCCTTATTTTGTGACTAGCGCGCGCGCGCGCGCACACACACACACACACACACACACACGCACACGCACACACACACCACACACACACCACACACACACCACACACACACCACCACACACACCACATACACACCACACACACACCACGCACACACCACACACACACCACACACACCACATACACACACACACACGCCCACGCGTCCGTGCACACACCCGCGCACACGCACGCACACACACATGCACACACGCACGCGCCCGCGTGAAGCCTTATCTTTCTTCTGTTGTCGCCGTGGGCCTTCGCTATCGCAAAATCTCAATAGAAATGTTTAAATGACTATAACTCTGCGAAAAACAATCGTAGAGATCTCGGCGATTTCGCGTTTTTATCTTGGAAAGCCCTTTCGAACGAACCCTTACTCAACCCTACATGCTATTTCAGATTTTTTGGCTCCTCTCTTCCCCCGGCCCCCGGGGGTGGAGGTGGGTGTTTTTGTGGTTAAATAATAGACTTTGTGATCCCATTGAATCCTTATAAATTTTAATCCTATATTTCAAACCGTTCAAAAATTATTTAGGTGGCTCGAAACTTTTGGTAGGCACTATATATACAGTGCCTACGAAAAGTTCGGGGCAATCTAAATAATTTTTGAACGGTTTGAAATATAGGATAAAATTTATAAGGATTCAATGGGATCACAAAGTCTATTATTTAACCACAAAAACACCCACCTCCACACCTCCGGGGGCCGGGGGGAGGGTGAGCAAACAAAATCTCAAATGGCATGTTGGGTTGAGTGAGGGCTCGTTCGAAAGGGCTTTCCGAGACGAAAACAACACGAGGTCGTCGAAGTCTCTACGATTTTTTTCGCAGAGTTATGATCATTTGAACATTGAGATTTTGTGAGGGCCCACAGCGACAACAGAAGAAAGGTCAGGCTTTCACGCGGGCACGCGCGTTCCTGTGTATGCATGCGTGCGTGCGTGCGTGCGTGCGTGCGCGCGTGCGTGCGCGTGTGTGTGTGTGCGTGCTCGGCCAACTAAGGCAAGACCGAGATAGGAACACTGGCGTGAAGGAATAAAGACACTAATTATTTAATCAAATGTTCAAATTGATGTCCTTTGACAACTTGGCAGTGTCTTAAACGAATGTAAAACGTTTCAATTACGTTTGTTAAAAAATCGGGTGTGATTGAATTTGAAACGTTCACTATTTTTTCCCGCAGCTCTTCTAAATTTTCGGACCTAGTCTCATAGACCTTTGTTTTCAAAATTATTACAATTTGCTAAGAAACAAGTGATACCGGCTATTCAAGATATTGCTGGAGAAGCTTTCTACAATGTTTGGTTTCAGCTGGATGGGGCTCCAGTTCATTTTTCTCTGCAAGCTCGTAATATTCTAAACGATGTTTTCACTGATCGATGAATTAGTAGAAGAGGCACAATAGAATGGCCACCGAGATCACCAGATCTGACCCCATTAGACTTCTTTTACTGGGAGTATTTGAAAACAAAGGTCTATGAGACTAGGTCCGAAAATTTGAACATTTGATTAAATAATTAATGTTTTTATTCCTTCACATACGCCAGTGTTCCTATCTTGGTCTTGCCTTAGTTGGCCGAACACGCATACACACATACACACACACGCACGCACGCACGCACACACAGAAACGCGCGTGCCCACGTGAAGCCTGACCTTTCTTCTGTTGTCGCTGTGGGCCCTCGCAAAATCTCAATGTTCAAATGATCATAACTTTGCGAAAAAAATCGTAGAGACTTCGGCGACCTAGTGTTTCGTCTCGGAAAGCCCTTTCGAACGAGCCCTCACTCAACCCAACACGCCATTTGAGATTTTTTAGCTCCCCCCTCCCCTCGGTCCCCGGGGGTGTGGAGGTGGGTGTTTTTGTGGTTAAATAATAGACTTTGTGATCCCATTGAATCCTTATAAATTTCAATCCTATATTTCAAACCGTTCAAAAATTATTTAGGTGGCCCCGAACTTTTGGTAGGCACTGTATATACAGGGTGTCCGGAATGTGATCATTAATATTTTGTGTACTGGTAGAACTCGTTAAAACAATTAAAAAAAGTCCTGTGCCATTTTACAATTTTTTCAATATTTATTCCGTAATTAATTAAAATGTGTAAACGAATGAGCGCACGAGAATGCGACAGGACGGGCTCTGTGTATAAGAAGATGGCTTACCTCGCGCGACGACAGACAACCGTAAGCGACAAGAGGCGTGCACGCGCGACGAGGAGTGAGCGAGCGCGAACGACGAGCGAGCGAGCGCAAGCGATAAAAGGCGGCCGCTCAGTGCTCTCTACGTGCTCATTGGCTCATATTTCAATTAATAACTCGATAACTATTGCCAATTTGACATTATGGTACATGACTTTTCTTCTCGGCTACACCCAATCTACCAGTACACAAAATATTAATGATCACGTTCCGGACACTCTGTGTATATATATATATATATATATATATATATATATATACAGGGTGTTTGATAGCTGATCATGCAGACGAAAGTTGGAGATAGATTGGGTGTAGCCGAGAAGAAAAGTCATGTACCATAATGTCAAATTGGCAATAGTTACCGAGTTATTAATTAAAACATGTGAGCCAACGAGCGCGTAGAGAGCGGAGGGCGGCCGCAGTAAGCACATAGACATTTGATACAGGCGGAGTCAGCGAGTGACGGTAGGCGAGCGCGCGCGGCGAGGGGCAACGTAAGCGACAAGAGGCGATCGCGCGCGACGAGGAGCGAGCGAGCGAGCTTTTTCTTTACAGCTTTTTCCTTTATAGGCTCGTTCGCTCCTCGTCGTTCGCACTCGCTCGCTCTTCGTCGCGCTCACTCGCCTCTTGTCGCTTGCGCTCGCTCGCTCCTCGTCGTTCGCGCTCGCTCGCTCTTTGTCGTTAGCGCTCGCTCGCTCCGAATTAAAGCGTGTTAGCCAACAAGCGCGTAGAGAGCGGAGGGCGGCCGCAGTAAGCACGTAGACATTTGATACAGGCGGAATCAGCGAGTGGTAGGCAAGCGCGCGAGACGAGGGGCAACGTAAGCAACAAGAGGCGAGCGAGCGCGAACGACGAGGAGCGAGCGAGCGCAAGCGACAAAAAGGCGAGCGAGCGCGACGAGGAGCGAGCGAGCTTCTTCCTTATAGCTCGCTCGCTCCTCGTCGCGCTCGCTCGCTCATCGTGCGCGCTCGCCTCTTGTCGTTTACGTTGCCCCTTGCCGCGCGCGCTTGCCTGCCGCCACTCGCTGACTCCGTCTGTATAAAATGTCTACGTGCTTACCGCGGCCGCCCATCGCTCTCTACGCGCTCATTGGCTCACAGGTTTCAATTAATAACTCGATAACTATTGCCAATTTGACATTATGGTACATGACTTTTCTTCTCGGCTACACCCAATCTATCTCCAACTTTCGTCTGCATGATAAGCTTTCAAACACCTTGTATATATAAGAAATATACAGGGTGTTAAAAAACTGCAAACGATCAAATATCTCGAAAACGAAACGTTTCTGAGAAAAATGTTTCCAACCAAAGTTGTAGGGTTTTAAAAGTTCTATTGAATGATCATATCTGTTTGACCTTGAGTGGAGGGGTCAAAGCGAGGTCAAGGCCAACATGATTTTTTAAAATGGAACACCCCTTTTTTATCATATAGTGTTAAAGATGATAGCAAGACGTTTCCTAAACATTATTTGATGACCTATTTTTGTTGAGAATTGTCTGAGTTATGAGCGTTAGAATTTACGGTGCCGCCAGCATTAGTATTGTCCGAGATGTACGGTCGCGGACATAATAGTATGTGCCCGTTTTTTGCAACTTTCGGAACGCATCTCGACTTGAGAAGAATGAGAGTCACTGCTCCGCCTGCGGAGCACGCCTGCGCAGTGACTCACAACGAAAGGCGAGAAATGAAATATACACGGTGGGACATATTATAATAATACAGACTCAGATGAAATGAATACTCTAGCATTAAATGGAAATGAGGGAACACAGAACAGACAAAAATCATCCGATGTAAGTTTTATACTCCGGGGGACATCCGAAAAAGGTAGAGATAAATAAACATTTCTATGTTTATGTTTTTAAAACAATACGAACTTAATTAAGAAAATTAAGCTGCATTACGATAATTACGATTCTATTATACATTTATATGTGATTTATTGTTTCAGCAACAGCCATCTTCTATAGCAGAAGCAATGATATTAGGTACAGAAACAGCTGTTATATAACAGCTGTTTATTATTATAATATGTCCCACCGTGTATATTTCATTTCTCGCCTTTCGTTGTGAGTCACTGCGCAGGCGTGCTCCGCAGGCAGAGCAGTGATTCTCATTCTTCTCGAGTCGGGATATGTTCCGAAAGTTGCAAAAAACGGGCACACATTATTATGTCCATGACCGTACCGCGTGGAGGTTGCATGGTCGGACTTTATACTCCTGTGTATATGTGTGTGTCAGCAAAGCTAAGGAACTCGCGGTTCGTCACTCCCGCAGTATTTAATGGTTGCGTTCAAAAAAATAAGCGCTCATTGAGCGGCTAGTAACTATTGGTCCTTACTTAGATGCTTACATTCAGACCAATAACATTGACGAATTACACAACCGTTGTGTAACCGTCGTGTTTTCTGAACGAAGCCAATGCGTCCCCCTCTCTGCTGTGAGTGTGGGTGCGTGTGCGTGCGTGTGTGTGCGCGCGCGTTGTGTGTGTGCGTGCTCGTGCGCGCGCGCGTGTGTTGTGTGTATGTAAGAATAAGGATGAGGAGCTCTTACAAATGGTTTATAAGTCTAATGACAGTTTACAAATAACTTATTAGAATGTGTATGCAACGAAACCTGCTAACTTGGTAGACCTTAGAGAATGCATACTGCACCAAATAAATCTTACCTCACCAGATGAGACGAAACGTTTTAAATGAATTTCATCTACGATTAGGTCATTGTCAAGCAGCAGACGGAAGACAATTTGAACATTTAATTTAGTAAAAACCCGTCTACATATACACGTACGCGCGCGCGCGCATATACACACACACACGTACACTCACACACGCACACATACACACACACACACACGCACACACACACACACACATCACACGCACACACACGCGCGCACACACACACACACACGCACACACACATGCACACACATGCACACGCGCGCGCACGCGCGCACACACACACACATACACACATACATATACACATACACATACAGGGGTGTAAAGTCCGACCATGCAACCTCCACGCGGTACATCCTGGATAATACTAAGCTGGCGGCACCGTAAATTTTAAAACTCATAACTCAGACAATTCTCAACAAAAATAGGTCATCAAATAGTGTTTTGCAAATGTCTTGTTGTGATCTTTAATACTTTATGATAAAAAAATGGGGTGTTCCATTTAAAAAAATGTTGGCCTTGACCTCGCTTTGACCCCTCCACTCAAGGTCAAACGGATATGATGATTCAACAGAACTTTTAAAACCTATAACTTTGGTTGGAAACATTTTTCTCAGAAACGTTTCGTTTCGATATATTTTAACCGTTTCCAGACTTTTCTAATACCCTATATATACATAACGGATGCATATTAAATATATATACTTTAAAAAAATTCTTGAAATTGAGAACTTTAATATTTATTATCTTTAGATCCATAACTAATGAAACAAATCATACATTATCTGAAGATCAATTTAAAATGAATGATAATGATAATGAATTTAATTAGTCAATTATTTTATAGTCTCGAATATATAAGAATAGCCTATGAATACCAGCTTATTATGCACTGATGCGCTCTACTGCATCCAATTGAATTTGCCGAAGATAATAATACATATTTAATTTGTTTTGAAAATGTAATTATTAAAACTGCTTTATTTTCTTCAGATACAGAGTCAGATGAGTTAGTAAAACCAGGTACGGACGAGATAAAGGATAATCAATGGCTAGGAGTTACTGTACGCAGTCAAGGAGTAGGAGGTAAAGTAATGGTGAGTCGAGAATGATAAAGTAACACTATTGTATCTTGAAGAGGAGAGTGTTATGAACTTATAATTTACATAATAATATCATCTTTTTATCTATTTCTCTAAAATGAGATATACAAAGATTCATCAATTTTATTGATTATTTGCAGGTATGCGCACATAGGCATATTATCAAAACACTTGATTCTCAGTGGGGTCAAGGCCAATGCTACATATTAAATCAAGATTTAAAATATAACGACTTGAAAAAACCATGCTCTGGAAAGCCCACAAACAAGTAATACTATCGATTATATTTCGTTTTCAAATACATCTCTTTTACTACATTACACACTAAATATCATAAAACTCGCGGATATATTCTGTATGCATTTCAAAGTAGACATGCTTTGTTTTGATCATCATTCAATTCATCAATTTTTTTTCGACATTCAATTAGACTTTAACTATTAGTATAAATAAGATCTTGGTATTTTCAGGGCACACGAGCAGTTCGGTTACTGCCAAGCTGGTACTAGCGGTTTATTAACGATAGATGATCGTGTGCTGATCGGCACACCGGTCCACATACCTGGAGAGGTACTGTATATCTGTCCTCCGTGTCGGACGAATTTTTGTCACGGGATACTACAGTTTACAGCGCACCGATGCAAGACTTGTCGCCTGTGAATAAATACAGCTATCTCGGTGTGTATAATACGTGCACGTTGTATCTTGAGCCGTAATTTTTTAGCAAGAAAACCATTTCCTAACGTTCAGCTGCAAAAAGGCTCGATAATGAGCAACTTCTTAAGGCCTCGGGTTTTTTAAGAATCTATTTTCTTTTGAAACTTGACGTGTATTGCAGGAATGTCTGTAGCAGTTGGAAACTTTTTCGGCAAAGACTTGGCTACGCGCGGGGCCCACGATCTAACGGCACGGGGCAGGTGGTCCTATTCACCAGACATGATTTTCAGACCGGAGATGGAAGTTATGCTCGTTCTTGACGGAGAACAGTTCGCCTCCAGCTATGGATACGAAATTACGTCGGCAGAACATAAACGGAGACAAGTAAGACCATGTTGCGTTAAACGTGTCATATGCGCGCGCGCGTGCGTACAGGGTGTTTGATAGCTGATCATGCAGACGAAAGTTGGAGATAGATTGGGTGTAGCCGAGAAGAAAAGTCATGTACCATAATGTCAAATTGGCAATAGTTACGAGTTATAATTAAAACATGTGAGCCAACGGCGCGTAGAGAGCGGAGGGCGGCCGCAGTAAGCACGTAGACATTTGATACAGGCGGAGTCAGCGAGTGGCGATAGGCGAGCGCGCGCGGCGAGGGCAACGTAAACAAGAGGCGACGCGCGCGACGAGGAGCGAGCGAGCGCGAACGACGAGGAGCGAGCGAGCGCAAGCGACAAGAGGCGAGCGAGTGCGACGAAGAGCGAGCGAGCGCGAACGACGAGGAGCGAGAGCTATAAGGAAAAAGCTATAAAGAAAAAGCTCGCTCGCTCGCTCCTCGTCGCGCGCGATCGCCTCTTGTCGCTTACGTTGCCCCTCGCCGCGCGCGCTTGCCTACACGCAACTCCGCTGACTCCGCCTGTATCAAATGTCTACGTGCTTACTGCGGCTGCCCTCCGCTCTCTACGCGCTCGTTGGCTCACATGTTTTAATTAATAATCCGGTAACTATTGCCAATTTGACATTATGGTACATGAGTTTTCTTTTCGGCTACACCCAATCTATCTCCAACTTTCGTCTGCATGATCAGCTATCAAACACCCTGTATAGTATATGTTACATATATTAATTAATTTAATAAGTTTGTAAGAATTTTTACGAAGTTTATAAGTATTTTTACGAAGAGTTCAAGGTTCGATACTTTTATAGTCGGACCCTTTGCTACATAGTGGTCTTCCCAAAGTGCCACCTATCATCTAAGCTTGTTTTTCCAATAATTGAAATTTTTCACATATTTTTTTACCATATTTGGTATTGTTTGACTACTAAAATGTTCTTCTAACTAATACATTAACTTTTAGAATTCATTTCAAACAAGTAATTTATGATTAATAAACATACAGGGTTCTCAAAAAGTCTTCGAACGATAAAATATCTCGAAAACAATCAGTTTTTGGAAAAATGTTTCAGGCAAAAGTTGTAAGGTTTAAAATGATCTATTTACTGATCTTATCAGTTTGACCTTGGCTAGCGTCAACAAGTCAGGGCAAAGTCACCTTGAACTTTTCAATGGAACTCCCTACATTTTTGGCATATTATTATAACGTATTTCAGAGCTTTCCAAAACACTACAACAAAGTATTTTTTTGTTAAGTACATCCCGAGTTATGAAGCTTCAAAGTTACAGTACCGTCGGCATTAGCATTACCAAGGTGTACCGCGTGGAGGTTGCACGATCGGATTTAACCTCTGTGTGTGTGTGTGTGTGTGTGTGTGTGTGTGTGTGCGCGTGTGGCGTGTGTGTGCGTGCGTGCGTGCGCGTGCGTGGTGTGTGTGTGTGTGTGTGTGTGTGCGCGTGTGTGCGTGCGTGCCATGCGTACGTGATCTACATACACACACTGCAACCTCCACGCGGTTACACCTTGGGTAATGCTAATGCTGACGGTACTGTAACTTTGAAGCTTCATAACTCGGAATGTACTTAACAAAAAATACTTTGTTGTAGTGTTTTGGAAAGCTCTTGAATACTTATAATAATATGCCAAAAATGTAGGGCGTTCCATTGAAAAGTTCAAGGTGACTTTGCCCTGAACCTGTTGACGCTAGCCAAGTCAAACTGAATAAGATCAGTAAATAGATCATTTTAAACTTACAACTTTTGCCTGAAACATTTTTTTCCAAAAACTGATTGTTTTCGAGATATTTTTATCGTTCGAAAACTTTTTGAGAACCCTGTATACTGAACAAAACTGTTGTTTTTAGAGAATAAATTAATTCGTTTACGTAAAATTTTAAGCAGGAACGTATATTTCAAATCGTTATCTGAGAGTTTTAGGTCGCTGAATATTAATCCAGTATGAATATAAAATTCAAAATGGCGGTCCAATATGCGACGGAACTTTCAAAATCAGTCGAATTCACTTGAAACTTATTATTCGGGGGTTTTTGAAGTTGCTAAAGTTGCTTAAATACGAATTCGATTGAAAAACAAAATTCAAAAATGACAGATCTCATATGGCGACCATAGTATAGAAAGAAATAAGCGCAACGTGCGCTTGAAAACCGGGCAAAACTTGACCGGTTCAACGCGAATCTTATATATCTTGCAAGCATCTGTATATCTTGCGTCAGTGGTTTGGGCATTTCGAGTTTTCGATAATGATTGTAATTAGCAACCTCGAAACCTTAAACAAAATTTTAAACGATATTCGGTTTGATTTTGAAAATTGCGTCTGCCATATGGATTCGCACATTTAATTACGTATTTTCAAATCGAATTAATATTCATTGACCGCTAAAACCTCCGAGTAACAAGTTCACAAACATTATATTATTAGTAGATATCGAAACGTTTGTCCAAACCTACGTTAATTACCTGTTAATGTTTTTGTTAACAGTCCATTCACGAACTCTTTTGCGTTGCGGAAAATCGAGCGTTCGTTAATCGAGTGTCTTTAGCGGCAGCACGTCTGTATCAAATAATTAAAAAAGTTCAACAAGGTATCTGCCTGGCACGGGAGTCAACAGCACGGTTTGGAGTTTTTGTGAACCAGAAGAGAAGAAAAATCCCGTCAGTAGCCTACCAACAAGACGACCGGAGACAGGAGAGTCGATGCTCCCGTTAATTCGTATGTTCTATGTCCAACTATGCACGATTCCGTTAATTCGATTAGTTTGAAACTGAAAACCGAATCTGTACTTCTTACCAAATGTTCGAGTATTTGATGGGTGGGGTCGAATCCATGGAGGGTATCTTATTCCGTTTAAGAAATGGTCCAGGAATTAGCCCGAAGATGATTACGCAGATTTCGTTGGTGCAAGTTCTTGTTAAGGGTACTTTTAAGACTAAAAGGAAGGCAAACTCCCGCTGTTCCTTTCCTTCAACCCTCGGTCAAAAACCCAAGATGCGGTCCGGAGAGGTGGTGCTGTCTACATTACGAATACGAGCGACAGCGGTGGATATATGAAAAACCAGAAAGATAACGATAGGACGGATGGGTCTGAGCCTGTTCGAAGGCTGCCGCTGTTAGCGTGTCCGGTCAAAGTCTTGCAGTCGTGGAAGGTGGATATGTTCTTCGTTTATTGTCAAGCCTTGTTCTAGCCAAATGTCACTTAAGGTACGATTGCGGGTGCGATAAACTATTCCTGAGCACGTATGTATCAGATACGCTCCGAATCAAAATCCATGAAATGTCATCCGCCACGGAATTCGATTTGGAGTCCGGGGTAAACGACCATAATTGGAAATCGACAGCTGTTTACTATGAATTACTATGCAGGTAGATCCGAAGGCGTATTTCTGACCTATATTATCCCTAGTTATTTTCCACACTTGCTCTTCACGCGCGCGTGCGAATTATATAAAGTCTTCGCCACGCCACGTATAGCCGTTACCTATCTGGGATTTCCCTGATGCCAGCCTTGATGAACCCTCTCGAAGGACTTGTAATTAACCTTAACTCGATAATTGAAATCTACACGAGACCATAGTAATTATACATCACGTTCTGGTTAAATGCATTCCACAATCGCTCGCTCTGCTTACCCCTCGCTCGACTCCTCGCGCCGACGCTCCGAGCTTACCCGAGCCACTAGTCTAATATATTTCCCCCGTGTATGATTGCGTCTCTATGTTTAATTCGACGGCATCGATTTCCTTAGTTTCGCACTTATTATTGTATGTCGCGCGAATAAATTGAGGTCTCACACCTTTGTCATGATAAAATTTAGTCATCAATGACTCCGATTCGATCGCAGCTGAATCCAATGGAAGTATTAAACATAATAATACTTTGGAGATTACCGATTTCGTAATTATACCACGACATCTGCTGAAACATAGGATAAGCGATTTCTTTGAGGTTCGGCACATCAGCTCCTCTAGAAGTGTACAGCGCCCTGCTCATTTTTCCAAATACACGCTCGCCGCGGTCCTATGTAGAACAGTAACGTTCAAATGTATAATGTACGACAGGTTTGGAATTTGCGCTTACGAATTTGAGCGATCTTGAACAGGAAAGAACGTATTGTGGCTATAAAGAGATATAGGACCGATCGGAGCGCTCCTTACGAAGGAAAAAGGAACGAGAATTATACATCCATATCTCGGCTTTCCAAGAAACGGGATATAATCAAAAACACCGGTCACAGGTAGTCAAACTTTCAGTGATATTGCTGCTTACTTTTTTTTTTTATTTTTCTCTTTTCGTAGTAATGATGGCTATATTTGATCTAAGTTACATAAATTGTTTTTCAGGTAAACATGCCCGAAGACATGCCCTTCCCATTGAAAACGTTTTGTTACTCTTAAGCGGGGTTATCGGCATGGATCACAAGGGTGACTCGGAATCTTTTAATGGAGCGTACGAGGACGATGCGAATTGTGCTTCTCCGTTCTAAGAAGATAATCGTATTACTACTTATATACAGGTTACAGAAAAGAAGGATGAGAACGAGATATCGAAAGATAAGATAGGAAGCCATCAGATCCCAATAATAGAATTGGGAGTGGCTGATGATCCTGACATCGAATCACACAGTGGTCACGAAGAGTAAATACTAAGTGTTGTTATCGGAATACAAAATCTCTTATTATATATAGACATTGGTATTAATTAATTGTTAAAATTGGATAACAACGTGGTAACCGCCGTCTTGCAATTAATGATATAAAATATGTCGAATCTTCAGGATTTCTCGTTGAGGCATGTTGCAAAACGGAGGCACTGGTGAAAAGAAGAGTCTATGCAAAATTTAAAAGCGCATTATTACATTGAAGCGAGAGAACTTATGCGGAGCTAAGAAATTCTCGATGAGTTTGGTTCGGCACAGATAATTAATGCGCGAGGCGCCATATCAATCGAACGGTACTCTAGATACCACAAATTGCCACCATTGACGACAGCAGAAGAGAGGAGAAGATGCGGAGAGAGAGATTAACCCTTGAAAGAGATACAGAAAGATAGACAGAGAGACAAGAAGAAAATGAGTAAGATGATAAGAGGCGAGGAGTGATACGCTCGCCTTTGCATTTTTTTATGCCCGTATGTCGAAAAAGAGGATCTTTTCTCGATGTCGCTAAGCCTCACCAACTTTCGTGCTTGAAAATCGACCAAAGGTTCCGTTGTACTCATAATTCTATTAACCATCATTACGTTACCGATCTGATAATCTACAATTAACTCGGAAAAAAATTACGCGTCTCGACATCTCGGTGTGGTTGTTGCGCGAACTGTCCTTGGACAAAAGACATGGAAGACAACGAGTGCATTAAGTAAAGTGAGACAAACGAAGTTTTCTCAACCTTTAACTTGTCTGGCACCAGTTTGCCCAGTACTTAGTCGCTGGTCAAACGATCAGAAGAATCAGACGGGAAATTCCCAGGGTCGCTTATCATATTGCGAGCATGTAAATGGTGGAAGTGCATTTATAAATAGATAGATAGAATCAATCGCCGTACATTAATACCATAGTATAACATCCTCACATTAAATAAATTTATTAATAAAGCCCACGCCACCCATTGAGATTATCGGGCACGGGAACGAGGAGAAGCTTCGCAACGGCTCCGTAGCGGCGGGTTAAACCCACCTCTGTGTTGATAGAAAGAGTATGGAACCGGTCATGGCTCTGTGGAAGGTGCCGTTTCGTAGCCCGACATTTAAAGTGCAATCTACCTAACCTCATAGCCTGCTGGGAATGCGGCAAGCTCAGCAAGAAGAAGCCCAGGCTGCCCGCTGTTTAGGAAGCCAGTCTATCAAAGCCAGACGCAGGACCTGGTGGGTGAGAATAGTGCTGACACTGAAACTTACCCGTCCGCACGTAAAAAAACGACGATTTTGCCAAGTCCGCGATAGCCCGGGGGGTGAAGGCCTGAACTGAATTTAGCATAGAATATCTCATGTAGTTCTTACAGTTGCGCTGGAGAGAAGTATTGGCTTATATGCTGTATTTTTTTAATATAGGTCTCTTATAATTCTTTGTACTTGGATTAGATCGAATGGTATCTGATTTACTAGTAGATACCTTTGCATTCGAGTGTGAGAAATGATTTCCTCGAGGGGAGAGAATAAGAGTCCGTGCAGCAGACTAACCAAAACAGAGCCCAGAATGTCCCCGCTTCCGCGGCGACAACTCGGGAACACAGAGATTACCTTTGAGAACCCAAAGAGATTGCTTTCAGCTGCTTATCAGTATGGTACAGAGATAAGTAGCGCGAGCGGCAAGTGGGCAAATTTTCCCTATATTACATAGGCGACACGCGCCTATTATGTTCCACGTGAAGAGTTTCATTTGTGGATATATTAATAATGAGTATTCGCAAAAGCAAGGATTCCTAAGCAACATGCGAGGATTCGGGCCTAGATATACCTAAGAGAATATCAGCATCAGGGTGGCGGACGATTAAGAAGTAAGAAGACGCCTTTCTAAAGCCCCAGAGATCAGATGCCTCCTACGTTAGACAGCGAGCCGATTGCTCTTTTAAGAGACAGCGTATAAGAATAGACAGGGCATCCCTTTTATATATACCAAATAATAACCACCGCATAATACCACACAACCCCGATTTAAAAAGCCCGACTCCTTATAGTTCGGCAAGTCTGTCACGAGCAAGCGCTATATGTTATTTAGAAAGTCAGAAAAGCGTGTAAAGTCACAAAAGGCGCATGCACAGACAACATATTTACTCTCATTTACTAATGTTTCATTTTAACTATGTGACTCTTCATACCATTATTAGTTGTTACTAACGCAGGCGAATTCTTCGAACTGTCCGCACGCGCGGTATGACATGTGTCTGTCATAATAGCCCCCGATTCTGTCTGCCATACCCGATTACGAAATGTATATGTCTGGTCTTTCATCGGCGCCCATCGAATGTAGTAAGTGATCGAATTTTTTTTAAATAGAAAATAATTCCTTATCTCCAAGGAAACATCAAAAAACAACAATTCAGATCATACCAAAATAAATACATACTACGCGATAAATTCGTGACTCACGTAATCTATACCTTGGCGTTTTGATTTTTTTTTGCTGATCATAACTAACGCGTATCCACAGTATTTTTATGATATAAGAGAATAACGTGGTTTGTATCTATAGATGTGTTCACTGTGACTTCCCTCCAAAATGAGCGAATATGCGGGCGGTTTCCGCTATCTCGCGACGTGGGACGTCCCAGCAAGGCCTGCGCGATGGAAGCGCAGTGTGCGCGATGTTCGGTCCACTCTGGCGTCGGCCGAAAAAATGAGAGAGAGAAGCGAGAGGATGTATGTGGAGTAACAAACCTAGGTGGTGAACTAAGAAGAAATTAAAGCTGACAAGTGTCGAGCGTCCATGCAGTCGTCGAAGGATACATATATTTCTGACGTTTGTATGCCCTTGTGAACAACTGGGCGGGTGCTGAATATTCGTGCAATATATTAATCGTGCTCGAATTCGTAGCACTTAAAGTTCCAAGATATCTGCCCCCACAGCTGCAAAGAAACTCAGCAGCCGCCTGTATCTTTCTGGAGACGAAAAGCTACGCTCGCTCGACGGCGGTCCGCGTCTAGGGCCGTATCAACGAAGAGGAGGTGGGCAAGAATCCGCGGGGGTTGTCAGCGAGCAGAAGAGGCGCGCATGAAAACAAACGAGATAGCAGAGTTGGAAAAAATGTTATACACGCTTGGTAGGAGAAATTATCATCGGTCAGTTACCCGCGACGGGGGACCCTCCCAGCGGTTTTAATTCACTAGGTCGATCCATCGACGGACTCCCGCGCAGAGCTTGAAGCGTTGGCTTTGACATAACAGCCAGCCGTCGACCGAGCTTGAAAAATCGAGCAATGACCCTCCTCACGACGCGACGCTTGTCATCATATTACCGAACTCCCGTAAATTGATTACCTGTCCGGCGGCTGGGTGGCTAACGAAATATTATGCGCACTCTATTAATCTCAGTTTTCCGAGTGCTCTACAGTCGGTCCTCTCATCCTACTCCGCTGTGCCCTCCACTCCCTATCCCTTGTTTATTCCCCTTCTTACTATTCAATTGTTCGGCCCTTATTGTAATAACATCCTATCTAGTATGTGCGGTTGACCCGGCAATTTCGTTTTTTACTACGATGTTCGATTTGACCCAGCTCCCGACGTTTACCAAAGACTCCCAGTAGGATTACGTTGATATAAAGATTGTCATTCTTTTCCTCCTCCCTCCCCCCCCCGCCCCGCTACGCGTCATCCCATTTCTCTCTCCTCGTCGTCTTATCCCCGACTATGCCTCTAACCGTGGTGTTTTATTCGTCCTCTCTATCGACGACCGATCTCGTATCCACGGAATCACAAGATGCCAACCGCCACGTGGCGGAGGAGAGAGATGCGCCGCAACCGAGAGTGGACAAGCGCCCGAAGGAAGAGAATACCGCGCCATCTTCCCGGTTCTTGTGCGGTCTCAGACTCCGACTGCTGGTCCGCTTGGCTGGGTCACAGAGCCCGGATACAGGTCGTGATTCGCGTTACCTCCCCATCCGAGACCTGCTATACTAAGTCCCGGCGAGATGAACCGTGAAGTCGCAATGCGATTCCCTCATAAGACAGTCCTCTTCGCGAATATGTGTTTTTCCCCGACAAGAAATTGTCAAACACGCATGCTCGGACCCGTTCCTTTTACTCGTTTCACCTATTCCTGACCTCCGCACCTTTGAGCTTCCACCTGTCCTACCCTGTCTCTTCCCCTTTTCGCCCTTTCCTTGCCGAGGCAACTCCCTACACCCCCGAGCCCAGCCGCACCCGCCCCCAAGCTCCCACCACGCCGTTCATATTTCAATACGCGATTCTACTCTTCGTTTACTACTCTGAGTCAATGAAACACCTCCATGTATATACAATTAGAGATAATAATACATATTATATACTGGACAGTCAATTTAGTCTCGCGATTGCTTAAAAGCTGCAGCGGCTATTATCCGGTGTTCGAAATGTCTTCGTTCGTGAAAATGCGAACATCGTCCGCTCCTCGCGTACGTGATATAATTATATCGAACTTCCAAGATATATCGGAAATCCCGTCATAAACGAACACCCTCGAAAGAGAGCTTTCTTTGTATCGAGTGTAAACTTACGTATACCCCAGATCACGAACGTCCATATCGCAAACCACCGAATAACATCCTACGACTCGCAAACTCTGTGAAGTGTCCTTCAGCCGAATGGTGTACGCAAAACGAAACGCCTTCGTGACTCCCCCAAATAAACGAATATAGTGCAAGCTTATAACAATCTCATATGGGAGTATGCACCGACAACTCAGAGTCCTAATTTCAATGATCTCCAGTCGTACTGCACCCGCAAATCTCTGACGAAGACCCAAGATTGGCGAAACACCTGGCACGATCCGAGAGACAGTTTGTTTAAGTGAAAACTGTCTCGAGAGGCACTCTCCGCGATGTAGGCCACAGCGTACTCCCAACCAGGCGAATTACATGCTTAGTGCCGAAAAAAATGATGTAAAGTCGCTACGCGTGATCGGAGCACGGATCCGTTTCCGTAGTTGTTTCGAGCGACGAAGGGAGACAGACAAACATCCGGACAGTCCCGGTCGCGCTTGCTCGCCGTCGTCGCCTGGTCGTCGCCCTTGGTCGCTATCAGAAATGTCCTTGGAGATAAAACGTTTATTCCCCGAGAAGAGGATTCCTCTCGAGCGCGGTGTGATATACTTATACGTGTACGAGACTGAGTGCCTACGTCCACTTTTGAAATGTGCGCCATCACACCATCAGCTTGCAGAACTGCAACCGCGAAACCATCGCCTTTGCCTCTACTCGCGAATAAACGCGATCGCGCGATTTGAGTATCTTATGCCCGAGCTCCTAGAAGTCAAGCGGAGTCCAAACATGAGAAAATAACGTTTGTAGGAAACGCACTTTTGACTTGGCGGGCGAAAGGTGTAGATGTCACTAGGCAGAATGTCGCTGAACTTATGACGGGTGTATAAATGTAGCAACCTAGTATCGCGTGACTCTGTGATAGCGGCCAATAAGATAGGTAGTTGACCAATAGATACGCGATCGATATGAACCCGAAAGTGTTAGCGAACTGCACTTAAAATTAAATGAATCTCGCGGCGTGTCTGTTGACCTGCTGCTGTCGCGCCTAGTACCCATGGGGTAACCGTAACGTCAAACGATGATTTACGTTGTAGTCGCGCGCGCCGACTATTCAAGGTATTGTAAAAACGATTGTGTAACCAAATAAGCGCAGAATACCTAGCGTTGGTGCGCCTTAAATTGCCCAAGTGTCGGCCTCTCCGTTGGTCGTCGCAGCGGTCCTTTTCTCTCAGGACGCAGGAATTCAGAGAGAATTGTGCTGTTTCGCGATTACGAAACAATGGTTTAAGCGACTGGATTCCCGAAGAGTAAGTACAATCGCCCGGAGTGAATTTAGTACCCATATCGTTGACGCATTCACGTCCTTTGGCCGAAGTCATACCAAAACAATTTAACGGTCATTAAAAAATTCAATTTGCGCTTCGGTATTTTGAACACCCGGCAGAAGAGTCTTAGACGATAGTGATAATCAGTAACTTCTAGCCCGGGCGTTATGTGTTTTCCCGAGCCGCTCGGCCGTCCAACGTCGCTTACTTTCTTTCGCCCGTTTGAGTCGCGAGATTCCCGTCCGCCGTGAGTGAGCGTGGTGGAAATAAGGCCTGCCAGTTCATATGGACTGAAGCACTTGGCGTCCGTGGAGAGGTACTTCGCGCTTAGAAGGGTGGGAAAACGCGGAGAGTCAGGAGCAGCGGGGGCGCGATGCGAGTATCGCTCTCCGCACAGGATTCCGACGTCGCGCGTAAGATCGGAGGATCGCCGGCATGCCGCCAGCGTGTTCAACATGCCGCGGGGACAGACGTGTTCGGCGCGGCGCGGCGCGGTGCGGCGCGGCCGGCAAGCGCGCGTGCGCGTGTATCGATTACTTTCCAGCCGTGGAGAGGGAATTTCTCCCACCCAATTGCGGATTCTAGTCGAAATCTGGCAGATTCCAGCTGCAGACGATTTCGGATCGCGAGTCTCTCAGCGAGAGATTCAAGTTCTGCCGATGTTTGTTTTGCTTTCTCTATTGATTACGTTTGGGAGGCTTTTCGATTTTATATCTGATGCGTGCAATCTTTGCATTTGTATACTCCGCCAAAACCGTCGAACACCCCGCTCGCCAGCGAGCGATTCGACCGCGGATGTTTAAAAACGGTCGTTTGATGCGACGAAAAATCGATGTATCGACGTTACCGACTTTGAAAACAAAGAAAATCCCGCGGTATTTCTGCGTACGATTTTGTGACAGGAATCGTTCCGTGATTCGGGCGAATTTTGGAATTCTCTATGTAATCTACTATCTATGTACTGTATTTGAGGAAAAATTCTGCGCGACGATGTTCGTTTTCCCGAGCTATTCGTACGTCCTTAGGCCTCGAGCAAGGTGAAGCCGCTCGTGCCTCGTGCCGCGCAAAAAGCTGAAGCTTTCTCGATTGGACTGGACCTTTTTCGACATGCCAATAAATATTATTTGATTCCTCCTCCCCTTTTGCTGGTTATGCCTCCACTGAAACACACCCTCTCGCGTGAGCGCAACCGCCGGCTGGAATCTACCCGTGACGAGAGAAGCAGCACGTTCTGACGAAGTATCTCAGGATAAAGATTTGTCGAGAAAAATTACAGCATTGAATTCGCGGTCTCGAGGTTATCGCGCACGATTTACCGACCGGAGATTACTCCGCAGAGCGCGGGAAGGACCGTCCAAGTTGGCGGCTCATAAAATTCCGCCAGATCGAATGGAAGATCGAAAGATGGGACAGCAATAATCCCTCCCAAAATCCGAATTCGTGGCAAGATTCATATTCTTCAACACCTCTTGGAGACACAACCAGAATGGTAAGCTGGAGTGAGGTCGAGACAGTTCCGGCAATGAATCCCTCCAGCTCCGCCGAGATGACGTCTCGAGTAAAATGGGAGACTCGAGGATGGAGGGGAGATCGACTGCTTTTTTCTTAGTTTTTTATAAATATACATCATTATTGCATCATTGCCGCAGACTTTAAATGTAGTTGTATTACTGACACAGGCCTTTAAACAGACCGAGTTATTGAAAATTGAAACGTTTTAAATTATGCCAAAAAAGTCCAACAGTCCTTTTAATCCTAAGTCGACTATTCGATATTTAAAATGTGAGAGTGAAATGATTTAGCTAGGATGTGAGTGCCACTCTGCCATCAGGAGATACATAGAGAAGTTAGAATCCATCTTGAAGCTGCAGGATGAAAGTGATACCTTTGATAGATGTCGACAGACATTTGATGAACAGGTCTATCGGGAACGATAGTAATCACCAATTTGGATATAACCATACTAAGTACACATGAGAGAAAAGAAGACAACGCCGAAAGAATACAGAGAAGAGTTAATACACGAACGATTGTCGATAAGGATGGACATCGACAATCGTGTGTTGCACATGGAGACGACCGATAGGTCTTGATAAAGACTTAGTTATTGAAAGAAAGGATAGTTCTTCATAGATCGAAAGTGAAATGATGAGAGATAGATGAGTCTGAGACTATGAGGAAAATACAGATTCAAGGTCAATGGCGCTAACTTGCGCGAATCGTTAACTAATTAAACCATAAACATCACTTTCCCCTTGAAATCAATGAAGAATACACTGTATCAGTATCCACAGGGAATTTAGTTAAAAATCACAGGCGCACAGCGCCTGAAGATTCTTCGATGACTTTAGGCTACAATACAAATTTTGCCCAGAAAAACCAAGAAGCTATTATTTACTGTTAAAGCCCGAAGGTGAAACTCATGAATATTCCCCGGCGAATTCGGCAGAGATCATAAATTGAATTATCTTGGTAAAAATAAGCCATCGGGTGTAACTCTATACTGACAGTTCTATTCGTTCCGCGATCTCTCGCCGGCTCCTGTTCAGAGCTGTGTGTGTTACAAGCCGCTGCGGATTAGGGAATTCTTCTTACTCCCGTTCGATTTGTCTCGCCAGTCGATTTCGCCGCGACACGCGCCGCGCAACCGTCCGTGCGAAGCGCGTATCTTCAATTAAACACCGGCTACCTCAGTCGAAGTCAAGTTTACCTGAAGTGCCTAAACCGAAGTCTGAGTGAAAGGTAAAGTGAGGCTATATTTATTTATATTAGGTGTGTTCGGATAATTACGACGCTGTTTATCAATCACTAGAAGAGTCGTGCGTATCCGCAAACCGTCACCGCGGAGTCCGAAAACTCCACTGCCGTGTGCGCGATCTACTCTCTCTCTCTCTCCTCTCTCTCTTATTTCTACATCTCCTCTCTACTCGTCTTCTCTCACCTCTTCTCTTCTCGCTCTCTTCTCCTTCTCTGCTCTCTCTCTCTCTTCGGCTTACGCTCGCTCGCTCATCGTGCTCGTATCATGCCTCTCGAAACAAATCT
>NW_020230611.1:0-77231 GCF_003227715.2 Harpegnathos saltator | reverse complement strand
TTTTTTCCCTGCGAAATACATATTTTATCTTTTCTTTACAGACTATGCTACTACTACTTTTATTCGTATTCGTAACTACATCGCATGCTTTGATCGGATTCGATTGCGGAGGACAATCTTTGAATATAACAACAGTCTCCCTGCTAGAGGCTGGAGCGTGCGACATACAAGTAAAAACTACAAACAATACAAACGTTCATATACAGCTATTACAGCTGTCTGAATATAATTATGCCGAAGTTTAAACAATGTAAATCGAGATCAAGCGTACGATCTATCATTGCGGTATGCACTCTCATATATCCGTGGTGCACAACGGGCACGGTGAATACTTACAATATGTGACTAGTGATCGGTGCAACCATATGCAGAAGGACGGAGTCGCCGTCCTAGGAAACAACAACGTCATCTCCGGACTCAAACCGAACTCTACGGAGAGCTACAGCATCACCCTGGCAGGAGAAATAGGAGTCGATGGCCACTGCAAGGGCATCCCTACTCCGACCCTTACGGCTCATGGACCGACGTCGTTGTCCAGGGAGTCGCTACCATATCTCTACGATCCTCTTATGTACCAGTTCATATCAACACGGGGAAAATTCATCTTAAGTCAGGAACCATTTGCACCCTGAGCGACGGACACTGCGTCGACTCAGAACATGGCTACACGTACTGGCAGCCAATGCCTACATCCAGCTGCGATTTTCATCAGTACGACATCCTATACGAGGGACAAGCTATAAAAATTCAGGAGGACTCTATCAACCAAAGGGGCGACATCCCGATTGTCAATCCCTCCACCGTTTATTCTCTCACCACACAGGACATCACGTTCGCACTAACTACCACTAAGGCTCGACAACTCTGCGGATATACAATCCTACAGACCGAGCATCCCAAGCTTTTTATCGTAGAAACTACTAAAGGAGATACTGTCAAGCCACGAGGAAGCGTCCCTGTGGATAATCTGGACATCTTCTCGTACGTCAATTCCAAATTTGTATACGTAGAGAAACACGTGCGTAGCCAAATCATCAGCCTTTATTACAACGTCATGAAGCAGAGGTGTGACCTAGAGCAGGAAGTTCTTAAAAATACACTGTCTCTGGCAACTCTTCTACCCGACGAGTTCGCCTATCGGTTAATGAAAGGTCCAGGATACATGGCCGTTACAGCAGGCGAAGCAATTCATGTCATCCAGTGCATCCCAGTCGAAGTAAAGATCAGGAGAACTAAAGACTGCTACGCCGAACTTCCAGTCACTGTTAGGAACTCATCAATGTTCCTCACACCAAAATCTCATGTGCTCACTAAATATGGCACATTAAGAGAATGTAGTTATCAACTACCAACCTTATACCGTCTAGAGGACACTTGGGTACAGTTTACACCCGAACCTCACGAACATCTTTCTCCACCACAACGCCTGCAGCCTACCACTACTATATCTTGGAAATATTTAACACCAGGACCTCTAGCAGTAAGCGGTATTTACTCGCAACAGGACATCGACAAGCTGAGGGACCACATCATGTTCCCCGCCGAAAAGCCTGCCCTCTTGAATTCTGTCGCTAGAGGAATTACCGGTCACACTACAGGGGACGGATCCGCCTCGTTGTATAATCTACTGAACGAGGAAGATCTTAACAAAATTGCTGAAAGTACTGCCTCAAAAATCTGGGAAGGATTCGTCGCTTTTGGCTCTGCAACCGCAGGAGTATTTGGCATCTTCATCATCATCCGCATAATAAAATTACTCATCGATACTGCCCTCCATGGATACGCCCTTCATACGGCGTACGGATGCAGCCTTCACCTTTTAGGAGCCTTATGGAGCTCCTTGACTCACCTCCTGCTGCACCTGGCTCATCGGCCACCTAGACGTGCCAACAAAGCAACAGTCGATTCTTCAACTAACACACCACTTCAACAACCCACCCCAGTCGAGCAACAGCCTCAACCACTTCCAAGGTCAACACCTAGACCAGCCGCACCTCCACATCACCTCATCGAAGAGGGACCGCACACATCCATCGCCTACAGAGAACTCAACGAACGCCTAAACCAGGTAGTCGTTCACGATCAAATTCCTAACAAAAGTTTCGGAAGTTTGCTCTTAAAAGGGGGGGAGGTGTAACGTCCTGCGACGTTCTCTCCACCATATCATTTTTTCGCCTCTACATTAAAAGGCCAGCGAGACATATAGGTAGATTCAACCATAGAGGGTAATTGTTACTATTAAAATTTATCGATAAAAGTTCATATCTTTTAAAATAATAATAATTTTAGAAAATCGCGCGGTGCGATTTAAGGCTCCTTCAAAGTATTACAAATTATGTCCTAATAAAATTTCTGTAAAATCGATAGTTTAGAAGTTATGGCTATTTGAATGTCTCGACCAATCAGGAAAAGGCATGTTTTTCTCAGTAACTATAAGGCCTAGAAGAAAAATCTTAATTGCTAACAATAGCATTAAAAGACCTCTATTTAACGACCATATTAACATTTTGAAAAACATTAACAATTAATAAGAAACCAACAATGTTACTTACCAGTAGACTTCAGAAAATTCTAAAATTCATACGCAGGGACTATTGGGACATCAGTAATGCGTACCTTCCGTGAAAATTAAGAAAAGTCAATTTAAAATATTTTTAACACCTACGTACATAGAGAACATTTAGTGAAACATAAGCAAATGTCGAAACCTCAGAATATTAATTACAAAAGGAAATAATGCCAAACGAAAACAATTAATTCTTGCCCACAAACAGAGAATCCTTCTGACAGTACATTCTCAAAATTTGGTAATTTTTACTTAAAATTTAATAAACCTCATTTATTTAAGTTCAGGGGTCGTTTAAATACCCTATTTAGCTTGGAAATCCACCATATTTGCCTTGGTCACGTTTAAATACTTTATTTAATTTAATTTAAGCCTTCTGTCCACGTTCAAGCTCCTCTTAAATATTGCACTCTTTTAAATTCGTTCGTACAGTACAACGGCTTGAACTCATCACTAATAATAAAAATTAATTGTTCATCGAATCTTCTATTACCATAAGCTTCTATAAGGTCTAAAAGTCGGTAATTTATACATAAGAACCGTTTATAACAATTGTTAATTAATTACCGACGCCAATAATAACGAAACCTACCCAAGGGATCTATCTTACCGACATACGTAAGTAGAGAGCCCTATGGTAGAACTCAGCCTTGCCGAGAAACATTAATTTAACAACAGTAATAATAAGGATCCCTGTAATAAGAAATCCTAATTTTCCAGTTAACAATATTATAAATCTCTACACTCTAAAACCCACTGTTAACAATATGCATTTCTTATAATAATTCTTAATAACCACATTTAAACATTAATAACAAATATCTCTTTTATTATAACACATGCATATTGTCTTTATAAAAATCATAACTAATTAACATTATAACTTTCTATTACACTATTCATATAATACTAAATTAGGCGTATATTATAACCTTAAGAACCACACATATATAATATTAACCATTTCCTTTTATTAAATTATAATATTATAAGGCATAAATAATTACGCGCACATATAAATTAATAAGTCAGACTGGCGACAGGAAGTCTCAAAGATAAGGCACGCACGCAGCCGGGCCACCGAAGGTGCTCTGGAATCCCCGAGTAACCCGAGCCCATATCAGGTAACATAGGGCATCCTGTTGACCACGCTCCTTATCACATCCGGCGGCGCGCCGAGATGTCTCGATGCCCCGTCAGCATCACGCCACTCAGTCCCACTCTGAAAAACCTTGAACGCTCCTACTCTGGATCCCTCTCGTATAATCCCATTACTCCTACCATATAGCCTACCCCACTCTTGAGTTCCATTGTCCGGACCGAACGAGGCCCCGGGAGCAGCTCCCACCGCAGAGTCGACATCGGAAGTTCATACAGTACAGACGTGCCTCTTAGGAGTGCCTCCAAGACATCTTTGTTAATTTGACGCAAAGAGGAAAAGTGTCTCTGAGCGACCGTGCCACCACGGACAACGGTCGTCTCGCATAAGAGCCTCTTCCTACGCTCCTTCAGAGCCTTTGCCTTGTGCTATTCAAAATCTGGAAGATTTCTTAGGAAACTTGCCAGAACATCCACGGTGTTTTATAATACTCAAAGTGTGCGGATAAGTCGACTCCCCGCTCGAGTTGTGCCGTGGCTAGAGTGGTCCTAACAATACTGAGAGTATTCTGGAATAAAAAAGCCTGTTCTTTGAGATTTCTCTGCAAAAGTCTGAGCTACTGAAATAAATAGTAAGTATATAATATTTTAATGCACAACACTCACATACACCGCGTTTCGCGCAAGTGAAATACAATCGCGATCTAAGCCTTAGGAACATTGTTACGCGAGTGAACCAGTGACGTTTCACCATACGCCAAGTCGAATTATTTAACAGATACCATAGCGTCACGCTGAAATTTTCGTTCATGTCGGTTCGTAACTGCCTTACATAAGGACCATTCATTATAATCCGAATAGTGTATTATCTACGTTTAGTTTGTCAAACCGCTCTTAGAATTTCGTTCCGATTTCCTTAGGATACGCTATACAAGCTAGTATATATATAAAGAGAGAGAGAGACAATCTTCAGATTCTTCTTTTTCTAAATCGTGATTACGAAACCCCAGTGTCTGTCAACGCAGTGAACTACCCTCACACACTTATTATTCCCTTTCCATTCCTCCTTGCGGGCGCATGACATCGGTGCTAAGCACAGGGTTACGCGCGCACGGCATCGGTGCCAAGCACAGAGCCGTATTGGTATAGTCAGAATCCTTATCAGCAGTGGCATCCCACCACTCTGACATCGTCTCCAGGCGGATTCCTTACGCCGGAGACTCTGCTTTGAAAATCTGCTTACTCCAACCTCCTAGGCCTTCACCTCGTTAATAGACATTGAATAAAAATAAAAAAATTACAATTATCTCGTAACAAGGACTCACAGAGACGTTCCTTCATGTTAGCCTTCTATCTATCTCTCTCATTAGCTATTTTAGTTATAAGACATTTATATGCCTTTATAATTTCATGTATAATTATGTACTTGATATAATATTCCCACTGTTTCCACTGTAACCTGCACTTGCACATATAAAATATACTGCGTTCTGCTATTACCATTACCCGTAAAGACTATTCTATATTAAACAATCAAGTTACTAAGGTTTCAGATTAATAATATTTTTACAATCTCATTGTTTATTTAGACGAAAGTATATTCTTAATAACGACAAGATCTTGACATTATCCATTATAAAAGCTGGAATAATATAAATCATTTCATGAAGTGCATCCTTCCCCACCCACATATATATATGTATATGCATTTATTGAATTGTAACTGATTTTATTGTGTATGTGTAGACGTGTGCCATTGCATCGGCATACGCCTTAATTACCTCACTGTGTTACTTGCTATTGTACAATTCCATTAAAATCACCGATTCTCTTGTACAACGAACATATGCCATTGCATCGGCATACAATCCTTCAATATTTTCTACTAAGCATTTTAATTTTATGCAGCATCCTTGTTTTATCGGCAGCCTTTTTCCTCTTATTCGAGCATTTTCTTGAAAGGAAGATATTAAGCATTCATAAATCTGTGTCCTTTTTATTCAGTTACTTAAATCAATTGGTGCCATAACATCTCTTGCCAGAGGAATTTATAGTTCATTAACCATTAAATCTGAATCTTACATTATTAAGCATAGATCTTGCTCACTTTTAGGGAAGCGCCTTACTGGAGCTACCCGCCTCTATCCTCGTCCAGACTGAGGAGCGCCTTACGGGTGCCTCTCGGCTCAAGCATCCTATCCATCCCGTCCAACTCATAAGACCACCCCTTTTCCATCAAGATCAGGAAATTTAACTTGTGAATTAATAACCTGTACAGTGCTTAGCATCCTTCAATCTCAGGGGCGCAGCTGACAGCCGCCACCCGCCTCAATTATCCTTCTCCTACAATCCGCATAACCTAACCCTGCCAAAGCATGGTAGTAAGCATTAATTATTAGTACTTTTACAGTACTCTGGCAACGGATAACTAAAGTCACAAGAGTCCTTTTCACTCAATAATTAATTTTATCAATTGCTATTTTAACTTGTCCGACCAAAAATGTTATTCTTAAACTCAATCCGTTAGATGCCAAATAAACATCGCGGGGGCGTTAAACAGAAGGCAAGGCAGCTACGTAAGGAAGCTTGCCGACGAGCGGCCCTGTTGTCTCAACACATGGACCCCACCAAACCCCGTATAATACAAGATATCACGGGGCACGATCTAGTTCCTCCATCGTACATCAAGTTTTTATTACAAAACAGACTCATAAGCACATTTAAATACGCTCCACGTCCATTACATTCCACACAAAGACACTTCATTCCGGATTCGCATTCTTTACCAAGCTCTTACAGGGCTCACACGCGCAACCCTCGGCTGGTTAAACAGCGTTCGACGACAGAAACTCTAGACATAGAATTGATAGATTTAACACAGGACGACACTTTCAACAACAAGACAGCCACTTACATTTACCAACTGGAGTCCTATTCTCTCACTGGAACTCCTCGCAAATTACCGTACCACCTTCATTACTTCCACCGGGCAGGATAACTGTACATTTTCTCAACACTTCACTGTAACCCATTACTAGCAGCTATATAATGTAAACCACATTTGTATTCATTAATTATATAACTATAAGTATTATCACTCATTTATATCACACTTTTAACTATCATATTGTCTCACTGTTAAATAAACAATTGTTTAGTCTCTATTCCTATCAATAGCCATAATCTTTATATCACCTACAATCACCATATTTCCCCCTTTCACCATCTGTCCGGAAAAGCTCTCGGCATCCCAGGCAGTGCCGGTGTAAGCAGGTAGGCCTAAATAAATAGAGAGCAGGCGGATCACGATCCCTAGGGAGACGCGAGACGTTACAGGATCGACATCGACCAGACCACCGAGACGGTTCCGAAAAATTGACGGTGCGCTGTCACGCGTGTCTGTTCACGGTGTCGATGAATCGCGTGGCGTCGAGGTCCGAACTGAACGCGTTGCACGCGGAGCACTGTCCGTACTGCGCGTTCGTGCGATTAGCGTTCACCCTCGATGTGAGGACGATCGAGAGAGTGCGATCTCGTTACGACGATATGTTTCGAGATATTTAGCTCCTGACGTAAGCACCATGCCGCGATTGTCAATGCAATTTCGTGCCGTCGTGGTCTGATCTTTTCCTCGCGACTCGTCAAAGCGTGGAGAACGTTCACGCGCGCATCGATACGCCCACCGATCAATAAGAGAGAATTCGTTTTTTTCATATTTCGTGTATTTTTATTCGTGTATTCTTATTCGCCCCTCCCCCTCCTTACGCAACATCCCAACCGCTTTCCTTCTCGCTCGTCGTTCGCTCTATTCGTACACCGCGTTCTTGTCGTAGTCGTAATCGTTTTCGCCGCAGTTGCCTCGCTCGACGCAGAATCGCAACATTCGCATGTCCGACGGGTACCACAGAAGACGCGCGTAAATCGTCAGATGATCGCTGCGCACCATGACGCAAGCGGTGTCGTTCGGATGCGCGCAATTGATCGGTCGCATGTACTCGGAACCGTCGCTGTCCGTGTATCGCACGAGACACACGGGCAACATTGCTCGCGCCATATTGTGCGCCGTTTCATGATCGGTGTACACGTATTTTCCGTAAAAGTAATCCAAATTGTCGATTCCGCTCCGATCCGGACACTCGTAAGCCTCTTGTCTGAGATGTCCACGAATCACGCGTTCGGCGTCGTTCAACAACATGCCTCGGGGGGAATAGAGATAATAATTAACGACCACTCTGTCGCTGTAAAAGGGCAACGGAAAATTCAAACGATCCGAAGCGAACGCCAGGTGTGGGCGCTGCCCCAGAAGAGTCGAAGCGACTCGCAGACTCGTTGATTCGAGATCGACGGATGGTCGAACGTCCACACCGTGCCGCAGTCTTTCAACGCGTCGCCCTCCTGCGCTTACAGCGATCGCGCGAATCTCCAATAATTCGGAGACGCGTCGAAATCGTCGTCCGGTCCGCCGAACCATCGTCGAACGCTGGATTCGTTCACCAGAACACCTATCCCCATGGCGAATTTCTTCGCGCTCGCGTTGTCTCGCGTCATGAACTGCAGCAGGAATCGATCGGGCACCAGGCCCTCGGACGCCGTGATCTTGAGACACGCGTTGGGAAATCTACCGCCGTTTCCGCGCAGATAATCGCGATCGCGACGAATCCCGATGTTCGCTATCGCGATGAACGGATCGGCGTTGTTGCGCTTTCGAATCGTGAAGTCGTCGCAGCAAAACGCCTCGCCATCGTCTGTAGCCACGATGGGGCACGGATGCACCGATTGATCAACTTCATCCGAGTGTCCTCGCCGTCGACTCGTTCGCGGGCGATGATCGCGCGAAAGTTCTCGTCGATGAATTCGGACGAGAGATCCAGCATCGCGTCGCTGTCGATATCCTGGCCGGGCAACATGCTCGGCCACTCGCCGATCGTCGCCTCGCGACAGAACGGACCGATCACGTCGTTGTACTCGGAGATCCAACCGTCGTCGCATTCGCATCGGCTGTTCACGAACGGATCGATCGCGGACGAACGAGAGGCCGCATCCAAACGTCCGCGACCGTTGCATCCGACGTCGCGCGAGCACGAAGACATCGGTCCGGTAGCGTTCGCCATGAGATGCGGATACTTGCATCGACACGCGAAATTGAACGAACTGTCCGCGGCGTCTCGCTCGCTTTCGCACGAGGATCCATTCGGCGTTGTACTCGCTGCACTCGCGTCGCGTGCGAGCCGCGTCGCTGCGGCGTCTTCGGGGCGCGGTCAGATCGCGCAGTCGCTCAGCCAGCGCCTCGTTGGCGCAGTAACCCTTGTCCGACGACGAGTTGGCTCGGAGAGTAAAGTCCGCGCCGCCGAGATCGCGACGATCGCCGTTGCCGTCGTACGCGTCGTCGTACGCGTGCACGGTGACCGGTTCGCTTACACGCACAGAGACGCTCGCCGAGATTCGACGCATTCGAAGCACGCGGCGTAACTATCGGCCACGAAGCACTCGCGCGCGCGTCCGAGATCATCGCACTCGCGCGTGTTCTCGGACATTCGGGCACGACGACATCCGAGCGATCGAACGGCGCCAGACGATCGTCTCCGAAAGCGTCATCGCTGTCGCAGCGTCGTTCGCGATCGGACGATCGCGTCGATGGTCGACGCGATTCATCGTCGCTGCCGGTGCCAACGGTCGCGAGT
This sequence comes from Harpegnathos saltator, assembly GCF_003227715.2. Taxonomy (NCBI): domain Eukaryota; kingdom Metazoa; phylum Arthropoda; class Insecta; order Hymenoptera; family Formicidae; genus Harpegnathos; species Harpegnathos saltator. Next base: position 67,886 of record NW_020230611.1, on the reverse strand, counting down.
ATCGCTCGCGCAAGCGCAAAGAACGCGACCGCGCAAACCGCGAGCAGCAGTAACGCCGTCGGGATCAGCAGCGACGATGAACCGTTGCGTCGCGAGAGGAACGGATGATGATGATGGTGAGGAAACGATTCGCTCGCGTTTTTCTCATAGCGGGCCGTACAGCAACCCCCTTTATTGCCACAGATCTTACATCGTCGAGATCGATCGCGCGGTGTTCGCGTCGACGACGACAGTGTCGCAACGGGCCGCGATCGAGGCGCACATGCGATCGACCGCGGCGGAATCTATCACGCTAAACGACTTGTGAAACGCCATGCCGACGTGATCGCATATCACGAACTCTCGCACGTAGTACAATATCTTGCCGAAGAATTGAGCGAGTATTCGATTGTGCAGTTGGCACGGTTTGTCGCGTTCGCGCGCGCGATCACCTCGATGATACGCCGCTTTTATCACCAACACCGAGGCGACGACGTCGTCCCCGCCGTCAAATCATTCGATCTCGCGCGCGATCGTCCCGCGAGACGTCGTGGTTCGATCGCGATCGCGCGAGCAATCGTCCGACGGGGCACCATCGTCCTCGTCGCCGTAACCGCTCGTTTCTCGCGCGCGTTTGGTCCGTCGATCCTTCCGAAACACGGACGGAACGAGACGTCGTCGCATCAACGCGAAATCGAGTAGTTCGTCGCGGTAGCGACGATCGTCCTCTTCCTCCTCCTCGTTCTCGTCACGATCGTCCGAGTCGTGATACGAGTCGGCGATCTGCGCTCGAAATCGTCGCTCCTCGGCTACCGCGATGACTGAGTTCATGGTGTTCGCCCGTCGCAACCAGCACAGCGACAATATCACGACTCCGTAAAGTTCGGCCAGGTGTCGGGTGTTCGACACGTAGTCTCGGATGGTCGAGTGGCCGTGATACGTGATCAGCACGATTCGACAGAGTGCCTCCGTCAGCGACTCGTACTCGGTGTTGAGAGCGGTCAGTTGTTCCGCCGATCCGCCGTAGGCGTACATGATATCGCGGCGATTCGCCTCGTAGGTGTTACGAATCTCGCGCCAAACCGCTGCGACGCTCTTCGTGGACGACGCGATCGTCGAGGGGGTCTCGTCATCCATCGTCGAGTCCATCTCGTTCTCGTCCTTGTCGTCCTCGCTCGCGATGCGCATTCTCTTCCGCTCTCCACGCAGCAGCCAGCGATCCATCTCGGTGCACCGTCACGCGAGCGAAACGACGACGCTGTCGATTCGATCGATCGAGCGTGCACGCGTCGCAGAAGCTCGTCCGTCGTATCGATCGTGAAATCGGACTCACTATGCAGACTCATCAATTGAGCGAACAGGTATTCGGTGTACAGATCGTTCACCGGTGTCGAGAAAGGTGTCGTCTCGGTGTCGTCGGTAGTCATCGCGCGAGGGTGGGACCTGTGTGAATCGGTATCGAGATCGAATCTCTCTCTCTCTCTTCTCTCTCTCTCTCTAACTTCGAATGAACGCCAGTTTCCGATCGAGCGGTCGCGCTCGTGTCGTCTCGTCGATCGCGACGCGCGCCGCTCGTTGGTTGCACTTAGGGATTCGCACGACCGAGACCGCGATCTCGGACAGGCGCGAACGAGCGGCCGCCAAACGATTCCTGCGTCGAGCTTGCGTCGCCGTTGTCAACGGCGCGTCGCGCGCGGACGCCGTTGCGGCGACAGACGCGTTGTCGCTGGATCGCTACGACGTTTCCACTGTTCGATTCGTCATCGTGTGCGCAACGATCGCTGCGATGGGCGCTATCGCGACGTTGTCGGATTTCACGCGCGTCGCACTCGCGGCGTCGTCGATACTCGCGACGTTGATCCGGTGCGCAGTCGCGCGTCGCGCGTAGCGCAAGAAAGAGATGTTCGCTCGTTGTCGTCAAGAACTACGTCGCGAAGAAATCGCGGAATCGCGCGTTCTCGACGACGACGATACCGGAAGAATGAACGATGTCGCGACGAAAGGGAGAAGAACACGATCACGGAAGGAGGATCACCGCCGTTGCGCCGGCGAAGAACTGGACGGTCACTTGGTTCTGTGGCACGAAGCCGATCGTTTTATTTCGTCACCGTACAAACGATGGTTCGCCTCTCGTCTGGCGCGTTATCGCGAACGCGAGATCGATCGTTTTTGCGAGCGATCGCGTCGCGATTTCGCGTCGACGTTGCCGCGGTCGCCTCAAATCGTCACTACTGCTACGGTTATTACGCCACGCGTACGTTCTCGTACGCGTGGATACCGATCGCTGAGTAACGCGATTTCGCCGTTAAACCGACGGTTGTTCGTGCGCGGAGAATCGCACTTAGAACGACGCTGCCATTGCGATCGCGCATGTCAGAAGATTCGCCATCGTCACGCACGCGTTTGCGCACAATGTCTCGTTGGTCGCGCAGAGACACAATCCGTAGTAGATCGCGACGCTCAGTGCGAACTGCGTGAGCATCGCGATCCAGACCAGCGTCAGTTTCACCACGGGATAAATCGTCACCACCTCGACGTATCGGCGAGATTGACGCGATCGCGGCGAGCGCTCGTCGTCACTGTCCTCCGGATCCGAGGCAACAACGGACGGTTCGTCGCCGAGTGACGGCCGACGGTCCTTGTCCTCGTTGTCGTTTCTTCGGTCGTTTCGCGATTCTTCGCGATTAGCGATTGAGCGAAAGCGCGATCGCGTGGTACGTGCTATCGCGTCGTCCGCGTCGTCGATCGCGCCCTCGTCGATCGCGATTTCGCCGCCGCTGCGTTCGAATGTGGTTTCGCCGATCATCTTGTCACCGCTGTTGCGAATTCGGCTCTCGAGTCGACGCTCCTTCATGGCTTTGCTTATGCTGCGAAATTTCTTCATGGCCTGAGCTATGAACGGCCGTGAGCGTCGCGACGAAGAGACCGATGGCGAACCAGAGTATCCAACGAAGACGCATGTCGCAGCAGCAGCATCGTATCCTGCGTGAATCAGCGACGCGTGTCAGGCGGAAACGAGATACGCGCCCGAGGCAATTGGACGAAAAAAGATCCGGTATATAACGGACTGATTCACCATCGAGAGAGAAGAGAATCGTCGGGAGATGAACGAAGCGTTATCGTCGGTGCGGTCGTCGGTGTCTCATCGCGTTCGTCGCGAATAGGAAACGATCGATACGACTCGAGCGACTGTTGCGACTGCGACATTGTTCCTCGGAGCGTCGTTGAATGCTACGCGCGCCGGCTCGCGCTTTACTGCCGGTTCGGCCGGTCGGCCGCGAACGACGAGCCAGTCACCGAGACCAACCGCTCTCGTCATTGGCGGTCTCGATAACGCCCCGTGGAGAACCGAGTGTTGCAATCGAGTCGACGGCGGAACGGTCGGTCGCGGCTTGATTCAGGCCATCGATCGAGCCATATGAAGAAACGCGACGACCAAACGCGTTGTTCGGCGGAAACCGGACGCAGTTGCCGGGCCGTCGACGCCGCGACTCGCCGTCGTTGTCGCGGCGCCAACGTTACGCGGTTATCTCGCGTACGCCGACATGGTCTCGAACGAGTCACGGCTCGGTGGCGAACGAGTGACCTTTCCGTCGGTGTCCTCTACGGAGGAACGAGAGATCTATGGCGTTCTGGAATCGTGCGACACCGATCTGTCCGAGGAGAATAGTTTCTTCGGCGAACGCTTCGAGCGCGCTGAGGTTGGTATTCGCGGTCGCTTCGAAGAAGATACCGATGAGTCGTCTGAAGAGTCAGATCAACGGACAGGCGCGCGGATCGGGCGTGTACAAGAAATGGGCCGATTGGTACCAACGATCGGCTGACCTGGGACTTTTTCAAGACAAAGGCGCGCCCATCGTCATTCACGCCTCGTTGTCGGACAGTGTCTCGTCGCGCTTCTCGTTCACGCGTTTCGCCATGGAACGAGGAATGCGACCGGTGACGCTGAACTGCATAGCTCAGATTCTGTTTCACACGGAGCGTGCGTCGGGATTCGTCTACCCGCGAGTGGATTCTCTGCAACCGTCGGATCTACGGTGTCTGGGCGCCAGATCGGTGTACTACAGGCGCATCTACCTGGTTCATCCGTTGATCTACATGAGCGTGGCGGAAGGTACGTGATTCGATAGAACGAAATTGCGCGGTGCCTTTTCACACACACACACCGTCGATCATTTCGTTCGCAGCTCTTCGCTGTGTAACGGTTGCGCCTCTAGGCTCGGTTTTTTCGGGTTGATCCGACCCTGTGATTTGGATCGTTGGCTGCGAGCCGACCACAGGAAAGATTCTTAGGTGAAGGTATGTGTGTGTGTGTGCGTGTCAATAAGAGAAGACAAATAATTATAACACAATACGTCTTTATTTGCACGTCACGACCGCGTGCCGTGACGCGACGTCCCAATGTTTGGGTGTTTGGTGATCGCGCGAATTGTTTCCGCGGACGCACGAGCCCCGCGGGGTCACAGTGGTAGGTGAGCGATTTGCTTGAGGCTTAGTTACGCAATTATATCGTACGGCGCTTGATTCGTACAGACGGTGAGGGTCGAGCCACCGACTAATGATCGCGCGGGGTGCGCTCCGAGCCTATAATATGCGCGGCGGGTGTTTTCGCCGGGATTTAAAGCGCGAGTTTGGGTGATTCGGCACGCGACTTGACGATGGGTCGCAAATACCGGCACAAGAATGCGTCGCGACACGTCGCGCTCGTTTTTGTCCTCGGCCGTAGTGTCGACCGCCCTGGTGGTAGAGGGGTGCGCGCGACGTGAGTATTCCTTGCGCGCTGATGTGTTAAATCCTAGCTGATCAGCTCTTGCCTTCCCGGGGTCCTATTTTATGAAATTAAGAAAGAAATAACGTGAGATCGTTCCGGAGAACGCACCGGAGTGACGGCAAACTCGCCGCACGATCTCACTATCGCAATAGAGACGGCACAATAACGTGAGATCGATCCGGAGAACGCACCGGAGTGACGGCAAACTCGCCGCGTGATCACACGATCGCAAAGAAACGGCACAAAATAAGATCGTTCCGGCGAACACACCGGGGCGGCGGCAAACTCGCCGTCCGATCTTTATATCGCAAAGACGGCACAAACGAAGATCGTTCCGATGAACACACCGGAGCGACGGCAAACTCGCCGTCCGATCCCTATATCGCCAAGACGGCACAAAATAAGATCGTTCCGGTGAACACACCGGAGCGACGGCAAACTCGCCGTCCGATCTTTATATCGCAAAGACGGCACAAAATAAGATCGTTCCGTTGAACACACCGGAGCGATGGCAAACTCGCCGTCCGATCTTTATATCGCAAAGACGGCACAAAATAAGATCGTTCCGGTGAACACACCGGGGCGGCGGCAAACTCGCCGTCCGATCTTTTATATCGCAGAGACGGCACAAACTAAGATCGTTCCGGTGAACACACCGGAGCGACGGCAAACTCGCCGTCCGATCTTGTTATCGCAAAGACGGCACAAAGTAAGATCGTTCCGGAGAACACACCGGAGTAACGGCAAACTCGCCGTTCGATCTTTATATCGCAAAGACGGCACAAAATAAGATCATTTCCGGCGAACACACCGAAGCGACGGCAAACTCGCTGTCCGATCTTTATATCGCGAAAACGGCACAAAATAAGATCGTTCCGGTGAACACACCGGAGCGACGGCAAACTCGCCGTCCGATCTTGTTATCGCAAAGACGGCACAAAGTAAGATCGTTCCGGAGAACACACCGGAGTAACGGCAAACTCGCCGTTCGATCTTTATATCGCAAAGACGGCACAAAATAAGATCGTTCCGGTGAACACACCGAAACGACGGCAAACTCGCCGTCCGATCTTTATTGTCACATCCGCACTACCAATTGTAAGAGGAAGCACCACACAAAATTTTTTTTTTCTCTCTCTCTTCTTTCCCTGGAATCACCACAAAATTTTTCTAAGTCCCTCGACCCTAAATTTTTCTAAGTCCCTCGACCCTAAATTTTTCTAAGTCCCTCAACCCAAAACTTTTCTAAGTCCCTCGACCCTAAATTTTTCTAAGTCCCTCAACCCAAAATTTTTCTAAGTCCCTCGACCCTAAATTTTTCTAAGTCCCTCAACCCAAAACTTTTCTAAGTCCCTCGGCCGAGAATTTTTCTAAGTCCCTCCGCGCTGAAATTTTCTAAGTTCTAATTTCCAAACCCCCACTACCTTCCCACTCCAGAGGAAAATTCGGCGGCTCGGGAAAGCCGCAGCTCAGGGACCGCGGAGCGCCCGAGAAGCAGTCTCAGTCGTGCAGTGATCTGGTGCAGTGCTTCCTCCATCCCTCCTAGGGTCTAGTATAAGTGCTAAATCTAACTTAGAATATTTTCGTGAGTTTTAACTTAGAATATTTTCGTGAATACGAACTTAGAATATTTTCACTAAATCTAACTTAGAATATTTTCGTGAGTTTTAACTTAGAATATTTTCGTGAATACGAACTTAGAATATTTTCACTAAATCTAACTTAGAATATTTTCGTGAGTTTTAACTTAGAATATTTTCGTGAATACGAACTTAGAATATTTTCACTAAATCTAACTCAGAATATTTTCGTGTATTCATTTAGTTAAAATATACTCTTGTTAGCCGATTCAAGGTTAGATTCACTCTCCCATCTCCTCCCATCCCCGACCGCTAACGCATTGGAATCGCCTAGCTGATAACTGGCCGCCGATTCTTCAAGGTATTCGCATCACTAGAATAGGGGCGTATAGGCTGCGGCTCGATCGCACCGCCCATCCGTAGACGCACGGGTTGCGGCTCGATCGCACCGTCTACTAGTTACTCGAAGGCGCATAGGTTGCGACTCGATCGCACCGCCTGACAGAATAGGGAACTCCGAATTAACCACACGAATACAGCTGGCCGGAGTCACGGGAGTGATTCCAAATGCGCCCTGTACGCAGGGGTGGTCGTAAGAAATTCATCAAAAAATTAGAATACCAACTAAAGCATGGACAAGCGTACCACCCTTACCTAGGTGTCGAACCCACCAACTCCGCTCCCGACAAGGGGCATCCTCGTTCCACTGAACCCCCTCGCTCTCCAGAATCTCCTCAGTCGCCCGTGCCAGAGCGCCCGAAAGCTACCGCCCGCAAATCATACAGTGTTAGCAAGATCGATTGTGACACCCATCCGCGACTACCGATCATTCGACGCGGATTCTCGCCACGAGACCCGAGGCCTGCTTTCTACCGTCAACTGCGTGCAGAGATCCTGCACTACTACTACGGAGCGTCTACCCCGCCTCACACCCTCCGCACCTGTAACGAGAAAACTCCGACCCTCGAACAGCTTCGTGGGCACGTGCGCAACTCCATGACACAGGTGTGCCAGATTATTACATTGGATTAAAGGAACTGGTGAGTGCCATTTGCTCTATACTCCGCGGAACATCGTGTCGAGCCCGACAGATGGCGCGTATCCCTGGGGAGAATCACGCGATTCGTTTGACCCAAAAATTGCGATCTAGCCCCGCGTCCAGGCCCGAGCACCTGCAGCCTAGCATCGCAGCCGCGGCCGACCGGGACGTAACATTATATCGCAAAGACGGCACAAAATAAGATCGTTCCGATGAACACACCGAAACGACGGCAAACTCGCCGTCCGATCTTTATATCGCAAAGACGGCACAAAATAAGATCGTTCCGGTGAACACACCGAAGCGACGGCAAACTCGCCGTCCGATCTTGTTATCGCAAAGACGACACAAAGTAAGATCGTTCCGGAGAACACACCGGAGTAACGGCAAACTCGCCGTTCGATCTTTATATCGCAAAGACGGCACAAAATAAGATCGTTCCGGTGAACACACCGGAGCGACGGCAAACTCGCCGTCCGATCTTTATATCGCAAAGACGGCACAGAATAAGATCGTTCCGGTGAACACACCGGAGCGACGGCAAACTCGCCGTCCGATCTTTATTTCGCCAAGACGGCACAAAATATCGCAAAAAACGGAAGCAATCGCGGATGCCGACGGCTGCGGCCTGGTAGATTACTTACTCGGAACTTTCGATCTTCTGGAGGCACTCTGCAGATTTGTTGACGAGTTTTCCTAGACGGTGGATCGCTTCAGACTCTCCGAAGACTCTCCCAAGACTGCTTGAAGTCTGTCCAAAACTCGACTCCCCTAAAGACAAGAACCTTCGGGTTTATATACCCGTCATTTTCTGTCTTCGGTTTCTTTCGTTGATTAATCCGAATTTGATCGAGAGTAATCGTGAGTATGCGACGTCCGCCGAGGATCGCTTTGGCGGCGCCGCGAGTTCGGCTCGGTGGCCGATCTTTCCCGAGCGTTGCTGCCGGGTCTTCGGCCAGCCTCGGGTGAGCGCGTTGACAGGCGCGGTGACAGCGCGGGTCGGGGGGGCGTGCGCTCAGCTGACTGCCGCGTGATGTTCAGCGGCAGTCAGCGTAACGACATATTTGCCGGTATGTGTCGTTACATATTATACAAATGGGAAATTTCCTCATTACAAAATGCATCAAAAGACAAGACGAAAAAAAAGTTAAAGACTTTCTAAAGTTATTAGTTATTGACACTGGTACCAGTATTAAGAAAACTGCGTTCGAAATGCAATCGGCTCATAACAGACATAAAAAGATTAATCTTCCATCGTTTCAAGATATTAAAAAATTGCACAAACATTTGGAAATACAAGAATTGAACATATTCAGCATTAAAAGAATCTTTTTCGTATGAAAAATGGATTTCTTTAGCAGAGGTGACGTTAACTTCTATTCATGTTTTCAACAGACGACGTGCAGGAGAAATCGAACGAGCATAGAATAGAAGAAGAGCATGTATAGAAGATTTTGAAAGTTATGAAAAAGTAAATAAGAATATGTACAGTGATATTTATGAATCACTATCCATAGAAGATAGAAAAATTGCCGAGAGATACACTCGATTTTGCATCAGAGAAAAATTAGGACGTACAATACCTGTATTATTGTCAAATGATCTTTTTGATTGTGTTACTTTAATATTGAAATATGGTAAAGGAGCTAATGTACCGAAAAAAAATCCTTATATTTTTGGATTACTTTCTATCAACAAAGGTAGGTACCGATATTTAAGAATGTCTTTTAATGCGTAAATTTGCGCGGGAGTATAATACAAATAAATCAACTACTTTGTGTGGTACGGCACTATGAAAACATATAGAAACACATTACATTCAATTCAATCTGAACGATGTGGATGTTTTGGATCTTACCACATTTATGGGTCATGCTGATAAAATACTCAAAAAGCACTATAGGCAACTGCAGGCGAACAGAGATATACTCAAAATCTCTCGATATTTAGAAACTATTAAGTTAACAAGGGTATATAGAAGATATAAACAATGAATTTGCATCATCTGTTAACAACTGTCACATAGTTTTATGGAGACTCGCTATCTAACGAGCTTTGTTCCCAAGATATATATTCTGGATCTTCATCGTTTTCATTACCTAGTATAACAAAAACAAAGGAATATTATAATTATATAAAATAAAACGATCACAGCTTAAGATAACATATATACTAACATGTATACAGTTCAATATAAATATATATATCAATATACAGATGTAATATTAGCAAGATTTAACAATAAAGTACTAAACAAAAAAATTGAGGTTCGTGAATGTGCATATGTATTAAATACATATACACTAACAGATACACAAAAGACAACAAAGAGAGGCACAGTCATGACTTGCATTTGGTGATAATTTTTCTAAACATAAATGTAATTTTTTGTTTAATACAATGACACAATAAAGAAAAAAACTACAATTAGCTCTCATAAAGATATTATGTAAATAAATTAGGAGAAATGTGTTGAAAAATAAAAACTAGTTACTGGCAAAGAAAAGACAAAGAAATTTAAAAAAATATTTGATTACTAATAAAAAATATCACGAATTTTATTTAAAGGAATATATGTTGTGATTTTCTAATGTGTAAAATATTATTAACTCATTTCAATATGCAAGATATTGACACACTGCAATTTATTAACAGAAAATTCTGTAATAGATAAAAGTATTATCATATATTATATATATTATATATAAAATAGTTTAATAATATAAAAATTATTACTTACATGAAAATAAACTTCCATGTATTCGTTTCCTGCATTTGCTGCATGCAATCAATATTTCCCTTGTTCATTATATTTAGACAATCCTATCAGACAAGTCAACAATCAGACATATCAGACAAATGTGTGTTATATTAACATCTAAAATCAAAAGAAAATAAAATTTCTCTATAGCGCTTATGTGATAAAAAAATTATAATAAATTTGCCATGATATTATCTATATGCTTACCATTAACATGTTCCATGGTGTTTTCTCGCACGACTTTCCATTCAGATCATATGACATTTTAGATAAAGGCAGATAAACAACAAAAATATATTAACACATGAACAATTATTCTTATAACCTCAGAATGTATTATATTCCATTAGATCACAGAACAACCACAATCGATTATTCTTATAAACGACTGTGGTCTATTTCTAAAGGACCGTCTATCGTGAGCGTAAGAATATGTAGTTCGTATCGTCATCGTGTGTATCGTTACTCGTGAAGATACGTGTAGAAAAAGAATCGAGACAGTAGTAGTAAATTGGTTATAATAGCACTCAATGTCGGACGATTCCGTTATGGCCAACTGCGCAATTAGTTGAGACATTTTAACACAAAATGAAAAATCAAAACAAGGTGAGACGATGCAGGAAACAGGGACAACGTGTATGCAGTCTCAACGATAAAAAAATTATGCGTAGTTTCTCTGTAACTGAAATCACAACTAATGGTCACGGAGGCCAACAAAAAACTTCGAAAATCGAGACAGAGAATCAAGCCCCTGTATTCTCGTTCTCTTTTTAGATGTCGACTTCACCCAATTATGTCATAGAACAAAAAGCGTTCAGTCTCTGGCCGCGTTCAGCAGAAAAAGCTGCTTACTAAGCGCTTAATGCTATCTGCGCTTAATGATATCGTTTCTGATTGGTTCATATCCCTGGATTTATTAAATATCTAAAAGAATACTCCAATCATAGATAATAATCACTAAGCGCTTAGTAAGCAGCTTCTTCTGCTGAACGCGGCCTATACAGGGTGCACGATTTATCTGACATTGAAATATCTCGAAACTATGCATTGGATAAAAAAAGTGGATAATGAAAGTTGTTAGTCTCGAAGGGGGACATCCAATGATACCAAACTCGACCTCCCACCCCACCCCCTGGGGGTGAGGGTTGGGGGTAACTTTGAAATCTTAAAAGGAAACCCATTTTTTATTGCAGATACGGATTCTACGCCACAAAATACGTAAATTTTGTTCGAAACTTTTTTTTGATTCGTGATAGATGGCGCTGTAGTCGCAAAAAATTATATTTTCCGCCATTCTCCAAAAATGATCATTGGATTGAGAAATAAAAAATACTTGTTCAATATATTTAAAAAACATAATGAAAGTTATTCCCCCCCATCCACTCGGGGTAGGGTGGATGATAACGTTCAAATCTCAAATGGGGACCCACATTTTTCATTGCAGAATTAGATTGTACGTGAAATTTTTATTGAAACAATTTTTTTCATTCGTGATAGATAGCGTTGAATTTTTCCGAGAAACTACTTTTAGCGTTACACAGGAACAACGACGAGGACGTAGTAGTTTTATGTTCCTTTCGGGTGCTTTTTTAATGTGAGTCTCCTTGCCTCTCACTGTTCAATTAATTAGAGTAAGTGTTCGAAATTTTTACCTTCAACTTCAATACTTATTGATCTTTTTTTCAAATGATTATACACAGGATAGAAGCATATCTGCGGGAGTTTCAGCGCAAGCGTTTCTTATGCGTTCTACTATGTTTTCACGAGTTGTTGGCACTTGTCGATAAACCTTATCTTTTAGGTAACCCCACAGAAAGAAATCCGGCGATGTCAAATCAGGCGACCTAGCAAGCCAATTAATCGGGCCACCTCTGCCAATCCACCGAACACTGTAATCACGGTCTAATACTTCCCATGCTGCTATTGAGTTATGCGCTGGGCAACCGTCATGCAGATTTGAACGTTACCACCCACCTACCCCGAGAGGATGGAGGGAATAACTTTTATTATGTTCTTTAAAAATATTGAACAGGTACTTTTTATTTCTCAATCCAATGATCATTTCTGGAGAATTGCGGAAAATATAATTTTTTGCGATTACAGCGCCATCTATCACGAATAAAAAAAAGTTTCGGACAGAATTCATGTATTTTGTGGCGTAGAATCCGTATCTGCAATAAAAAATGGGGGTTTCTATTTAAGATTTCAAAGTTGCCCCCAACCCCGACCCCCAGAGGGTTGGGTGAGAGATCGAGTTTGATATCATTGGATGTCCCCCTTCGAGACTAACAAATTTCATTCACCACTTTTTTTTATCCAATGCATAGTTCTCGAGATATTTCAATGTCTTCAGATAAATCGTGCACCCTGTATATTAAATATTTTTTGTAAATGGCCGATAGTTGAGAAAACCAGATATGAAATAGATTATAATAATTATTTTACTTTTTATTACCAACCAACTAATTTTTACATTTCACATATTTCTCAAACATTAACTAATTCTAATATCTATTCCTAATATCAACATACCATTTGTACCAAATTTTAATCTCTTAACACATTTTTTCATATTCCCCAGTTAATCATTATATATAGCTATAAAATATTAAAAAATATATATATATATATCATTGAGTCATTTTTATAAGAGATATAGTTATTCTATAGTTCTGTAAAATATTATTGTTCCGTACGGCACGTGATGCCGTACGGAAAGTCGGTGCGAGTCGACGCTGCAGGGCGGGCCGCCTGGTTCCCGGGGCGTTCTCGCTAGCGGCGGGGGACGCGGGTTCTAGCGAGCGAGCGCGCGGGACCCCCACTAGGTCCAACCGCGGCCGCTACACGGCGCGGCTCGCGATTCCGCTGCCCACAGGCAAGATTCGACCGCCCGGATATATAACCAGGCGCGCCGTGCCTGGCCTTTGCCTTGCCTTGTCTTGTATTCTGCCTGGCCAATTTTGGTAGCAAGTAGTGCTACGCGTTAGTGCATCGTGTACTGGGGATTACCGACGCGCTTTCTAGGCTTCCTAGGGCGATCGGTCTTCCGTTCAGATTCGAACCACTGCTCTATAGACTCTGCTGAGTTGAAGGTGGCGCCGGTACACCCTGCTGGGTTGAGGCTAATGGTTCGAATCTCGTTGCGATTTCGGGCTCACGGCGTTGCCGTGATCTTAGGAGCGACTCGACCGTCTCCTCGGAGTTTCGAGCTCCCTTGTTGCTCAAGTGTCCGTAGGGGGCCTTGGCGATTTTGGAGCGGCTCGGTCGCAGTCCTAGAGCGTTCGCGCTCCTTCGGCCAAGTGTCCGTTGGGAACTTGGCTTTCTCGCAGGAGCGACTCGGTCGTCCTGCGAGCCGGAGCTCTCGGAGCTCCATTTCCACGCGTCCTCGGGACTGTGGCTGGCTATTGGCCGTTACGGAAGGGCAGGCCATCCGAAACGACGGAGGTCGTTTCGTTGCACGTCTTTGGCGTGCTCCGGGTGCCGCGCACCGTTGACGTCACGGACGTGTGTCCTGCGGGATTTTGCGTAAGCGACGTTGTTCGCTTGTACATAGTTGCGTCGTTCTCCTGCGTTGTTCGTTGCGTTTTACTTCGGCGTCTCTACCTTGCGTGCGTGTCTTCTCTCTCTCTCTCTCTCTCTCGCGATCGCTTCGCCGCTGTCCCTGAGCGCGGTGCGTCGGCGCGCGACATTGCGTGATCAGTAGGGTCCGTGGTCGCCTTACGGGGCCCCGGCCTTCGATCAGGACGAACGGTCGGTCGTCGAGCGGACTCGAGCGAGCCCGGACGTCGCTCTGCGATCCCGCATTTCCAGCCAGCTCTCCGGAGCTATGATATGTTCGGTCTAGTTTCGAACAATTATTGTTGTTTGTAAAATATAAAACATAATATTGTAAATTATAAATCCACTCTAGTATGCAAGAAGTTAACATATTGTAATTTATTATCGGATAAGAACATTATCATTTGTTATACATAACATAATATAGTTTAATAAAATATAAAAATAATTACAAGAAACTGAGGCCTCCGTATGTTCGTTTTGTTCCGTATGTTCTATATCAATATTGTCATATTCCATATGTTCGTTTTGTTTCGTATGTTCTGTATCAATATTATACTTTATTACATTTATTGCAAATAAATCTGACGATGTGTTATTATCTAAAATAAAAAAAGAATCAAATTTCCCTATACCAAGTTACTACACAAGTTACGTTCCGCCAAAATAACAGCGTTATATTGGGTGAGTGCAAAAGTTCGTGCGGAGTTTCAATAGATGGAGTTATAAGCGTCGTAAAGTGTTGTCATTAATACTTCCATCTACATATTATATAACGTTGGAAAGGTGACGTCTTCAGCTGTTATTAAAAAAAAAATCATTTGTTTTCATACAAACTGCTTCGAGAAATATCACTTTAAAAATGAGTATCGATAAGGTGCATTTACGGCATGTTATGCTTTACGAGTTTCGGAAGAGAATAAACGTTGCCGCAACCGTAAAAAACATTCAGGATGTTTATCAGGATGAAGCACCAGCTAAACGAACTGTGGAAAAATGGTTTGCTAAATTTCGGCGCGGAGAATTTAACCTTGAAGACGAGCCACGCTCTGGTCGACCTTCTGACATTGATGACGATGTTTTGCGTACTTTAGTGCTCAATAATCCGCGAATTTCAACAGAAGAAGTTGCTACAGCACTAAACGTTGACCGATCAACCGCTTTTCGGCGTTTAAAAAAGATGGGATTCGATTTGAAGCTCGATATATGGGTGTCCCATTTGCTGACCGAGAAGAACAAAATCAAGCGAATTTCTGCAGCCGTTTCTTTACTCGGGCAGCTCAATAACGAGTCGTTTTTGGATCGACTAGTGACGGGCGATGAAAAATGGGTCCTCTACAACAATGTTCAGCGCAAACGGACATGGAAACAATCAGGTGAGCATGGTGACGCAATGCCAAAGGCCAGTTTGCACCCGATGAAGGTGATGCTCTCTGTTTGGTGGGATTGCAAGGGCATAATCTATTTCGAGCTTCTCCCCGCTGGCGAAACGATTGATTCGGACAAGTACTGTCGCCAATTAACCAATCTGAATCGAGAAATAAAAGAGAAACGTCCGATTTTGTCAAATCGCAAGGGAGTCGTCTTTCATCACGACAACGCCAGACCACACGTTTCGAAAAAGACGCTGCGCAAACTGAAGAGCCTGAAATGGGATGTCTTAACGCATCCACTGTATTCTCCTGATATCGCACCATCTGACTATCACTTGTTCCGGTCATTGCAAAATTATTTAAATGGAAAAAACTTTGACTCTTTGGAGGCCTTAAAAAACGGCGTCTCTTCGTTCTTCAAATCTAAACCGCGCAGTTTTTATGATCGAGGCATCCGTATGCTGCCAGAACGTTGGGAAAAGATTATAGAAAACGATGGAGAATATATCATTGATTGAATAAAGATTTTTGTTTGCCTAATCACTGTGTGACTTTTACTCACAAACTCCGCACGAACTTTTGCACTCACCCAATAGATTAATAATTTTTTGAAAATGTCGAGTTTTGTGCCTGAAAACGTGCATTTGCGGCACGCATTACTTTTCTTGTTTAATCAAAAGGAAAAGCCGCTGAAAGTCATCGTTTGCTGGTAGAGACTTACGGTGAGCATGTTCCAACCATAAGAACATGTGAAACGTGGTTTCGACAATTCAAATGTGGTGATTTCAACGTTCGAGACAAAAAACGTCCTGGTAGGCCGAAAACGTTTGAAGATGCGGAATTATTGCAGGAGTTATTGGATGAAGACCCAACACAAACTCAAAAACAATTGGCAGAAAAGTTGAATGTGAGCCGAGTAGCAATTTGTGAACGATTACAAGCGATGGGAAAGATCCAAAAGATGGGAAGATGGGTGCCACATGAATTGAATGACAGGCAATTGGAAAATCGAAAAATCGTTAGTGAAATGCTGCTTCAAAGGTATGAAAGGAAGTCATTTCTGCATCGAATAGTAACGGGTGATGAAAAATGGATTTATTTCGAAAATCCCAAGCGAAAAAATCATGGTTATCACCTGGCGAAGGCGGCCCATCGACTGCAAGGCCAAATCGCTTTGGTCGCAAGACCATGCCCTGTGTCTGGTGGGACCAGGTTGGTGTCATATATTATGAACTGTTGAAACCTGGAGAAACAGTTAATACTGATCGCTACCAACAACAAATGATCAATTTGAACTGTGCATTGATCGAAAAACGTCCACAATACGCTCAAAGACATGATAAGATGATTTTGCAGCATGACAACGCGCCGTCTCATACAGCAAAACCAGTCAAAGAAGTATTGAAATCACTTGGATGGTAAGTTTTATCGTACCCGCCGTACTCTCCAGACCTGGCTCCATCCGACTACCACCTTTTCGCATCGATGGGGCACGCGCTTGCAGAGCAGTACTTCGCCGATTTCGAAGAAGTTAAAAAATGGCTCGATGAATGGTTTATCTCAAAGGAGAAACAGTTCTTTTGGAATGGCATCCATAAATTGCCTGAGAGATGGGCAAAATGTATAGAATCAAATGGCCAATACTTTGAACAAATATATTTTAACTGTCCATTGTAAATAACGTGTTTTCTTTAGCGAAAAAACCGGAAAGGAATTACCGACACACCTGGTAATGCATCCAGTAAGCCATATTTATTATAATAAATTTGCATTTTTATCTTTATGCTTACCATCAATTACTGGAAGTATTAAATCATAGTAGTTTTCAAAAGAAATATCCAAATCTGATATTTGATTTCCATTATTTCCATTTTCTTCATTTAAAGGTATTGTTAGAGCTACTTCCGGCATGTACATACAAATATATAAGTGATCATATTTATAAGTGATCATATTATCTTATAAACATCATTTACAAGATTAAATTTTGAAATTTTGAAATAATAATATAATTCCCTTATGGAAAAAACATTCAAATATTGAGTATCTACACTCGATTATTTAAATTTACCCTCAAATATGAGTATATACACTCAAATTTGAATATGTGTACTCATACTTCAGAGCAAATTTGAATCTCCCCCGTGGGCGCTACATTGTGGTGGGGGAGCTTGCATGTCGCGATGATGTACAGGGCTGTACCGGCGGGGGTTTCGACCCCTGGCAGGTTCTACCATGCCGGGGTAGCCTGTATAGAGGGACCAGACTAAGAGCGTCCATAATACTCCTGGATGGGCAGTTGCCTCCAGGTTTTACCCAGGGTCTGGAGGGTCTCACTCGTGAGGCCCAAAGGACCCTACAGCGTGGGCAGAGCGGGCTTGTTAGCCTGGTGAAGGCAGCCGGTCTAGGGGAAGAAAAACCCCGAAATCAAACCCAGGTGGGCCGGGCTCGTAACAATCCGGCACCTGGATGTATACACAATGACGACTGAGACGAATGACTTCTCGGTATTCGGACCCGAGAACCGGCGCAGAGAGGGTAGTGTCCCGGCTCTCCCTGTACAGTCATCGAGCGACAGGCAGGTGCAAGGGTTGATCGCGGGCCCTTGTACCGAAATGGCTACCGCGACGCGTCGCTCCTCCCCAACAAAAGGCCCCCCTCCCCGAGGTGGGGGGACCGAGAACGGCGGCAATAGTGCCGCGGCCGCCTAGATCTGCGGCCGTCACCATTACGTGCCCTGAGGGATTCTACAAGGATTTCATGACCGAAGCCAGGCGCCGAATCAATCCGGACTATTTGAGCATCCCGGGGGGCCTGCGGGTTCGCACGGCCCGAACGGGTGCCCTACTGATCTCGGCTCAGGGCCCTCCGCCGATCGGCTTGCCGAGGAGCTCAGCAAGCTGGCGGAGAAAGGCCCCGACTATCGCATCCAAAGGCCGGTGAAAATCGCATCTATGCGGATCACTGGCCTGGACGCGACGGTCGGGGCCGACGAGTTGGCGGCCGCGGTGGCCAAGGCTGGGGGTTGCCTGTCCACGGAAGTATTCGTGGGCAGGTACAACCTCACCCAGCGAGGAATGGCCTCTACGGTGGTGCGGTGTCCGCTTGCGACAGCCAGTAAGGCTGCCGCGGCGGGGCGGGTCCGGGTCGGTTGGACCCGCGCCGGGGTGATGGTGCTGCCCGCACGCGCCGAGTTCTGCTTCAAATGTTTGAAGCAGGACCACGTGCGCGGGCGGTGCGGAAACACCGTCGACCGCAGCGATGCGTGCTATCACTGCGGTGACACCGGCCACCGTGCCAAGGAGTGCAAGGCGGCAGCGGCCCACTGCCTGATTTGTGCGGGGCTGGGAAGGGCGGCCGACCACAAGGTTGGCGACCCTTCCTGCCGCCCCCTCACCGGAAGGTGAAAAGAATGAGGAAGAAGCAGGCCGGAGCAGGAGCCGTTGGGGGGGGCAATTGAGGCCGCCTCCCCATCCAAGAAAAAGAACGGACCGACCTCCTCACAGGGGAAGGAAATTGGTGACAGAGAAGAAGTCGGGCAGACCTCTTCTCCATCGATGGAGGTGGATCCAATGGTAGTGGAGGCGGCTGACGACCGCGTCCTGGACCCCGCCACGATGAACATCCCGGCAAAGCCAATGCCCCAGCGCGAAAAACAGTAGCGTGGGACCATGGAGGCGGCAACCGTGGCAACGGATTCAGGGGAGGAGACGGCTGCGACGCGGGATTCAACACCATCTCAGGAGGAAGCCACAACGGACAAGGTGAGGCGGGTGGAAGCAATCGCTCCACCCCCAACGACAGTATAGAGGGAGCCAGAGGACGCGCCATCCCTGGCTTCCTCAGTATGCGCCCTCCCCTCTTACTCCCTAGAGGTGGAGGGGTCGCAGGTAGAGACCCCCCACATAGCCTCGGAGGAGGCAACAGAGTCGATAGCCTCTGCGGAGGCATCGGACCCAGAGGCCACAATGGCTAACACTCCCTTCGAGGAGGCTGAGGCGGCGTCTCCGCCGCCGGAGGCCTCCACGGAGGCAGTGGAGGAGGAGCGTCCGGAGGAGGCGTGAAGGCTTAGCTTTCACGCTCCTCCGGGTCTCCCAAGCCAACCTCGGCCGCGGCGTCCGGGCCCAAGACCTGTGGGTCCACAGGCTTGCGGTACTGGACGTCGGGCTGGGGGTGGTCACCGAGCCGCACTTCATCCCAGCTGGTAACCCCAACTGGCTGGGGAGTAGGTGCGGCTTGGCGGCCGTGGTGGCCAATCCCGCAGCGGGCTCCCCCACTGCAAGATCAGGAAGAGGGGGGCTCGTATGTGGCGGTCGACTGCGAGCCCGTCACTGCGGTGGGGGTTTAACTCCCCCACCACAGGAACAAAGAAGGCCGTGGCAAACTTGCCCGTATAGAGAGGGTCCTAGGCAGGATCGGGGATGTGGTGCGTCAATGCCACCGGCGACCTGTAGTTGCCGGGGACTTTAACGCCTACTCGGAAGAGTGGAGTTGTAGTTCCCGGCAACGGAACCCTCGGGGCAAGGTCGTGGCCGACTGGGCGGCGGGATTGGGTCTCGTGCATATGAACATGGGGTCCACCAGCACCTGTGTGCGACCAGGGGGGGAGAGGCGAGTCAGTCATCGATCTGACTTGGGCCTCCCCCTCGGCTGCCCGGGACTTCTGAGAGTGGGTAGTGGAGGAGGAGAGGGAATCACTGTCCGACCATAGGTACGTGATGTGGTCTCTCCGACTCCCCACCCCTCACTGGGTGCTGGCCCGCCGCCCCGGGGAGGGGGACTTTCCTGTCCCCAAAAATGGGCCCTCGGTCGACTCGACGTGGACAGGTTCCAAGCGGCCGTCCTCGCGGTCACCTGGCATCTCGGGAGAGAGCCAGGTGAACGGGATCCCCTCCCTCCCCAGGAACTGGCGAGGGAGGTAGTGGGCATCGTGACGTCGGCGTGCGACGCCGCGATGCCCCGGTCCCACCCCCGCCGGCGCCGGGCGGCGTACCAGTGGACGCAGGAGATCGCGGAGCTTCGCGACTCCTGCGTCCGAGCCAGAAGGCTCCTCACCAGAGCCCGGCGTTACGGGGGATGTCGCGGGGACCGAGCGGGACTACCTTAACAAGAGGGAAGCTCTGAAAGCCGCCATCAAGGAAGCTAAGGAGAGAGTCTGGGAACAACTGGTGGACTCCTTGGACGAAGACCCGTGGGGGCGCCCTTACAAACGGACCATCGGGAAGATACGTCCGTGGGCGCCCCCACCAACGGAGTCTATGGACCCCCGGGACCTCGAGAGACGCCTCGACACCCTCTTCCCGAGGGTGGAGGGGGGCCCTCCCCAGATCCCTGTTCCGGAACTACGGGACGGGGACTGGAGCGAGGACCTGGGGGTCTCGTTGGAGGAGTTCGCCAGGGCCAGGAAGAGGCTCGGGGCCAAGGGCAAAGCTCTTGGCCCCGACAATATTCTGGCCGAGCCTGGACTCTCGCCCTTGGCGAGGGGAACCTGTCCGCAGCCACGAGGGATGTTCTGGAGAGATGCCTCAAGGAGGGAGTCTCCCACCACGAGTGGAGGAGGGCCAAACTGGTCCTCCTCCCGAAGGAGAGCAAGAAGCCCGGTGATGCGCCAGCCTTCAGGCCGATTTGCCTGCTGGACGAGGCGGGCAAGATGCTCGAGCGCATTATTGCCGACCGCCTTGTCCAGCACATGTCCCTAGAAGAGCCGTACCTCCAGAGCAATTAGTACGGGTTCAGGTCCAGACGCTCGACACTGGATGTTATCCAGCACGTCCGGTACCTGACCCGTACCGCTGTGGAGGAGGGGGGCAGGGTGTTGATCGCAGTCTCGTTGGACATTACCAACGCGTTCAACACCCTGCCTTAGCCGGAGATTGGACGGGCCCACGAGTGCCACGGAATGCCCGTCTATTTCCGGCGCATCCTGGCGGCTTACTTTAGGGACAGGGACCTCGCCTACTCGGGGAGAGGTGGGGTCCAGGGCTGGCGCCGAATGGAACGCGGTGTTCCGCAGGGGTCCGTACTGGGCCCCCTGCTTTGGAACATTGCGTTCGACCGGGTGTTGCGCTCTCCCCTTCCCCTCGATGCCCACGTAGTCTGCTGCGCAGACGACACGTGGGTGCTCGCCAAGGTGGAGAATTGGGGGGAGGCTCTCCTCCGAGCGGTGACGGCATTGAGCTCGGTGGTGGGCACCATCAGCGACCTCGGGCTGAAAGTGGCCCCCCAAAAGACCCAGGCGAAGTTATTTCATGGCCGGGGTATGGGGAGGCCACGAAAAGCCCAGGTCCTGGTGGATAGTGTCCGCGTCGGGCCCATAATTAAATATGTGGGTCTGACGCTGAACAGCCAATGGGACTTTGGGGCCCATTTCAGGTGCCTGGCTCCCCGGGTTCGCAAAATAAGCACGGCTCTGGCCGCCTTGATGCGAACCCAGGGGCCCGGGATGACGGGCTCGCCGACTCTACGTTGGTGTCGTGCACTCGGTCGTCCTCTACGGGGAGCCCATCAGGGCGCCACGGCTACTGGCCACAGGCCGCAACAGGAACCTGATTCTTCAGGCGATGCGGCCGGTGGTCATGAGGGCAATCTGGGGGTTTACGGTGTGGTAGGCTAGGGTCTGCCGGGCTTACCTGAGTCCCCTGTACCAGAGTGCCGAAGCACCCTGGCCGCTCGCAATTGCGTCAGGTTGTACGTCCTGACAAGTACGGGTTTGCAATCAGGGTTTTCCTTCCCTTAGAACGGTTGCCTTCACCCGGCTCACGAGCCCGTTCTGCCCACGCTGTAAGGTCCTTTGGGCCCCACGAATGAGACTCTCCAGACCTTGTTACAACCTGGAGGCAGCTGCCCATCCAGGAGTGTTATAGACGCTCTTACTCTGGTCCCTCTGTACAGACCACTCCCGCATGGTAGAACCTGCCAGGGGCCGAATCCCCCGCCGGCACAGCTCTGTACATCATCAGGACACACAAGCCACCCCACTACGTCAAGGTGGCGCCCATGGGGGGTCTTCAAGTCCTTGACCGATAATCCCTCCCCCTGCTCGCGGAGTTCCTTGATTCGCCAATATAGGAGAAATCTCTCCTCGGCGAGGAGCTCCACTGGGGGGTAGCCGACCAGGGTGATCGCCGCCATATTCGAGACGGTGCCGTCTGGAAACAGGGTCTGGAGGGTCTCATTCGTGGGGTCCAAAGGACCTTACAGCGTGGGCAGAACGGGCTCGTGAGCCGGGTGAAGGCAACCGTTCTAAGGGAAGGAAAACCCTGATTGCAAACCCGTACTTGTCAGGACGTACAACCTGACACAATTGCGAGCTGCCAGGGTGCTTCGGCACTCTGGTACAGGGGACTCAGGTAAGCCCGGCAGAACCTAGCCTACCACACCGTAACCCTAGGTCATAGTCTCTGGGGCCGGGGGTCTTGCCTTAATTAGCCGGAACGCGAGGCGGGTCCTCTATAAAACACCCGTAATCCTACGGTTGAGGCATGCCACGCTTATAGGATGAATGGCAGGTGCGTGACCTGTCGCTAGTGGTTCCTCACCTTGGGCACCTGGCGAACCCAAGGGACACGCTAGCCTTACCCCGGGTAATGCGGAGGCTCTACCTGGGGTCGATGCCCACTTCCCGCCGTACTCGTAGGAACAACATGAGATCTCAATTTAAAACAAAATACTTCTCCGAGTCTTCGGACTCAGAGTTCCGTACAGGCGGGTGTAGCAACTCGCCTAAGGGTTCACCACCTGCTTTGGCAGGTGATTTTTTGAACGAGGAAGAAAGAAGAGTAAGGATGGGCAGAGATCTGCCGGCGGGCTCCATCTCCCCTCCCCCCGGGGAGAGAGGGCCGATGGACCTCGGAGGAGTAGCCTCCGAGGGACCATCAACTGAGGGAAGCCCATCCCCTTCAACGGGTACTGATGACAGTAGCCGGGATAACCGCCCTCACCGGAGGGTTGGTAAGGTGAGCTCTCCGCGTAGGGTCACGAGAGCGGCCACCCTACGAGGGACAGACATATCCCTGGGGTCTAGGATCCCTGCGGGCCAGGGGACGCCAGTACCAGGGGCCAGGAAGCCTGGCCCCCTCTGCACAAAAAAGAGGCAGAGGGAGTCTGCCCCCAATAAGACCGAGAGGGCACTCGGGGGCATCGATGGGGGACGGAGAAGGGGGAGGGGGTGTCGGGGGCGAGGGTCGCTGGCCCGGTAGTCGTCACTGACATCCTCCTCTCAAGGGTCCAGGTACCGGATCCGCAAAACGGAGGAGAGGACCCTGCTGCAACCACCAGCGGCCACGGGGAAGAAGAGAGGGAGATCGTTCACCAGTGAGGGATCCACAACGGCGGTGGAGATAGTGGAGGGATCGGACCCGGCTCTGGTACCGGAACAGAAGAAGAGAGGCAGACCAGCCACGACGGGCCTGGGGGTTGGAATAAAGGAGAGGAAAGAAAGTGAGGCGAAGAACAAGGAGGAGCGCCTCAAAAAGCTGGAAAGGGAGGCATGGAACCTCCTCGAAAGGGGAATATGCCATACCCTGGCGGACAAGCGCCCCGCTGAGGAGGTGTTCAAAGACAGATCCTCAGTGGGGCTCCTCAGAGGGGTGGAGTCGGCAGAGCTTGCGGACGAGGTAGGGCGGGCCGTGGGTGCGGTCGGGCTGGTGGCCAAGCACTCGAACACCCTTAAAGGCACGTTCACCTGCCTGTTAAACCGGGCCATGGTCACCACACACGCGGCTATGTCGACCCTGATTGCCAGGGTAGCGGCACAAGATTGCGCAGGAGCAGCGAGACCGGAGGTGACAAGGGAGTTGGAGAATCTGAGGGGGAGCATAAGGGCACTGCGAGCGGAAGATATGAAGCTCCAGCAGGAGCTTCAGGAGAGCAAGGCCCGGGAGGCTCATACTCAGCCCCCCCCAATCGGAGTCGGCAAGGAGAACCTACGCTGAGGTGGCGAGCGGAAGAGCGACCACCTCGGCGGAGGAGGAGGGGAAGGAGGAGAAAAGAAGGAAGAAAGAGAGGAAGAGGAGGAGAGTGGCAAGAATCGCCTCCTCTTCCTCTTCCTCTCTCAAGGGAGAGGTAAGAGAGAGGGAGAATCTCCCGGGGGTATGTCCTGTCTATGACGACAGACTCCCGAGGGAGACTCACTCTCTGACGTGAGATCTGAGCCGAGCAAGATGCGGGGGGAACTGGACGCCTCAATGGCGACCATGGCCCGGGATCTCCGGGCGGGGTGAGGCGACTGACTGATCAGAAGCCTCACCTCGTCTGGGGGTGGGACGAGAGCCGGGTCACGGGGGTCGGGAACCCCCGCACCTGCCCAGGCCCAAAAAGGGAAGGAAGAGAACCGTTGCAGGAGGAAGGACCAGGCCCAGGTGCAACCGACCACAGCGGAGCTCTCAAGGAAAAGGGAAAGGGCCAGAGAGAAGAGAAAGCGGAAAAAGGCAAGGGCAAGACTGCAGAAGGAGAGGGAGAAGGAGACTGCCCAAGGAGGAGGACTGGAAATCCCGTCAGAGAGGCTGGAGGGAATGGGCGTAGTGGAAGGGTTAAAGTGCACCCTTCATGTGAAGGAGGAGACATGGTCCCAGGTCCTGGGGAGGAGGGAGAAGAAGGGGGAGGGGAGGGCGAACAAGGCCCCAACCCCTCCCCCTCCTCTCCCCAGGGACGAAGAGAGAGGAGGGCGGCGAGACCGGGTAGGCCAAAGCCGCCGAAGAATGCAGCCGTCACCATCACCTGCCCCCCCGATCGTTATCGGGAGTTCATGGAGGAGGCCAGGCGCCGTATAAAACCAGCAGACCTGGGCATTCCAGGGTCCCTGAGAGTCACACAGGCCCTAAACAGGGACATGCTGGTTGAGGTGCCTGGCCTAACCGCGGGGACAGCCGCCGACCGGCTTGCGGAAGAGCTCCGCAAGCTGGCGACGGAGAAAGGCTCCGGCTTTCGCATCCGTAGGCCGGTCAAGATAGCAGCACTGCAATTGACCGGCCTGGATGCGACGACCGGGGCCGACGAGATGGCGGCTGCGGTGGCCCTCGCCAGGGGATGCACGCCGGAGGAGGTTTCCTCCGGCGTGGTAAACGTCTCCCGGTGGGGGACCGGCACGGTAGTGATGCGAAGTACGCTGGCGGCTGCCGCGAAGGCAGCTGCCGCGGAGCGAGTCCAAGTCGGATGGACTCGCGCCGGGGTAGTGGCGCTGCCCGCTCGCGCCAAATTATGCTACCGGTGTTTAGAGCCAGGGCATGTGCGCGAACGGTGCGAAAGCGCCACCGACCGCAGCGGACTTTCCGCAAGATGACTCCCCCTCATACCCCCCAGGGGAGGGAGCGGAACAGGTAGGGACATCCGTGAGGCAGTCGTCCTCCGCGCATGAAGAGACGAAGGTTGTAGCCATCAAAGCCGAAAATCCCTCTGGGGAGACCGAGGCGGTCCAGCCGCCAGAGGTCTCCCAAGAGGGGGTGAAAGTAGACAGCCCGGAGGAGGCGTGCAAGGCCTAGCCTTCACACCACTCCGGGTGCTACAGGCGAACCTCGGCCGCGGTGCTCGGGCCCAGGACCTGTGGGTGCACAGGATCCGGGAACTGGGCGCCGGGCTGGGATTGGCCACCGAGCCGAACTGAATGCCGATCAGCAGCGAATGCTGGTTCGGCAGCCCGGCCGGCTCGGTGGCCATGGTGGTTGACCCTGCAGCGGGGACCCCTCCTTGTATTTTAAAGGAAAAGGGGTCCTCGTACGTGGCGGTCGACTGGGGGCCCGTAACTGTGGTGGAGGTATATCTCCCCCACCACAGAAGTAAAGCCGGACTTGGCCGCCCGCATAAAAGGGATCCTAGACAGTGTCGGGGATGTGGTACGCAAGTGCCATACCCGACCTGTCGTGATTGCCGGGGATTTCAACGCCCACTCTGAGGAGTGTGGTTGCAATCCCCGGCAGCGGGAACCCAGGGGCGAGGTGGTCATCGGCTGGGCGGCGGGATCGGACCTTCTATTGGTAAACAGAGGGTCCACCGGCACCTGCGTAAGGCTGCGAGGGGTATCATCGGTTATTGATTTGACCTGGGCCACCCTCTCGGCTGCAAGGATGATCTCTGAATGGTGGGTGAAGGCGGAGGGCGAGACGCTATCTGATCACAGTTATATAGTCTGGGCTCTCCGCCTCCCCAAACTGAGGCAGGTATTGGCTCGCCGCCCAGGAGAGAGAAATTTTCCTCTCCCCAAAAGATGGGCCCTCAGTCGACTCGATATGGACAGGTTCCAGGCTGCTGTCCTTGTAGCCACCTGGCACATAGAGCCAGGTGAGTGGGACCCCGGCCCCCTAGAAGGGGCCTGGGAGATAACGGGGATAGTGGCGTCGGCGTGCGACGCCGCGATGCCCCATTCCCACCCCCGTCGGCGCTGGGCGGCATATTGGTGGTCGAAGGACATCACGGTACTCCGCGGTGCCTCCGACCGGGCCAGGAGGGCATATACGCGCGCCCGGTGACGAGACAGGGATGCCATAGGGGCAAAAGAGAATTACCTTGCAGCCAGGGTAGTCCTCAAAGCAGCCATCAAGAAGGCCAAGCGAGAAGCCTGGGAGCAATTGGTGAGCTCCCTGGATGACGATCCGTGGGGGCGCCCATACAAAAGGACGATGAAAAAGATCCGTCCTTGGACGCCCCCGCAAACGGAAACGTTGGACCCCCAGGCCCTTGAAGGGCTCCTGGATGCCCTTTTTCCAAGGGCGGAAGAGGGCCCCCCAGTGATTCCTTCCCTAGAGATGGGGGAGAGGGATTGGGACGAGGGCCTGGAGGTCACTCCAGAGGAGCTCGCCAAGGCCCGGAGAAAGCTCGGGGGCAAGGGCAAAGCCCCTAGCCCCGACGGGCCGCGCCTGGGCTCTCGCGTTGGCCGAGGGTAATCTGTCCTCGGCCACGTGCAGGGTCATGACTGGATGCCTTCGGGAGGGAGTCTTCCCCTCAGAGTGGAGGAGGGCCAAGTTAGCCCTCCTCCCGAAGGAGGGCAAGGAGCCCGGTAGTGCGTCAGCCTACAGGCCGATGTGCCTGCTGGACGAGGCCAGCAAGATGTTGGAGCGCATCATTGCCGACCGCCTCGTCCAGCACATGTCCTCGAGTGGGTTGGACCTCCACGACCGCCAATACGGGTTCAGTCCCGGACGATCCACGCTGGATGCGATCCAGTGGGTCCGGGACCTGACCCGGGCGGTCGTGGAGATAAGGGGCGGGGTGTTGCTGGCTGTGTCGCTCGACATATCAAAATCCTTCAACACCCTGCCCTGGCCGGAGATAGGACGGCCCCTCGAGCACTTCGAGGTGCCCGCCTATCTCCGGCGGATAATGTCCGCTTACTTCGGGGACAGAGACCTTCACTAAGGAAGGCGGGGTTCAAAGCTGGCGCACTATGGAGAGCGATGTCCCGCAGGGGTCGGTGCTCGGCCCCCTGCTATGGGACATCGGCTTCGACCGTGTCCTTCGCACTTCGCTCCCCAACGGCTGCCACGTCGTCTGCTACGGAGACGACACGTTAGTGGTGGCCGATGGAGGGAACTGGGATGAGGCCCGCTTCCGCGCGGAGGTGGCAGTGGCATCGGTGGTGAGAACCATCGGAGACCTCGGTCTCATGGTGGCGCCCCTGAAGACTCAGACTGTTTTTTCACGGCCGGCGTCGGGCGCCGCCGGAGACCCGGGTCCTAGTCGATGGCGTCCACGTCCGCGTCGGGCCGACGAAGAAATATATCGGCCTGACGTTGGACAGCCGGTGGTCATTCGGCCCACACTTCAGGCTGCTGGCCCCCGGGGTGCGCAAAACCGGCCTGGCCGTGTCCAGGTTGATGCGCGTCCAGGGGGGCCCAGGATGGCAGGCTCGCCGCCTGTACATCGGTGCGGTTCTCTCGATCGCCCTATACGGGGCACCTATATGGGCCCCTCAGCTGCTGGCATCCGCGGTGGTCAAGAGGCAGCTGAGGCAAGCCCTTAGGCCCCTAATGATCAGGGCGATTCGGGGGATCCGCACTGTGTCATACATGGCGGCGACCACCCTGGCGGGCTCCTCTCCTGTGGAGCTCCTCGCCGAGGAGAGGAGGATCCTCTACTGGCGAGTGAAGCAGCTCCGCGAGGGGGGAGAGCTGACGGCCAGGGACCTGAAGGGCCTGATGACCCAGGCCAGAGATCGGACCCAGGAGCGGTGGGAAGGCTTGCTAGCCGACCTCCGAGGGTCCGGTCTCGCAACGGCCGAGGCTGTCCGCCCCTATCTGTCAGAAATGACAGACAGGAGGGGGCGTGGAATGTCCTTCCACCTGGTGCAGGTATTGACCGGGCATGGGTGCTTCGGGAGATACCTGCATCGGATAAGGAAGGAGCCCATCGCTCGGTGCCACCACTGCCCCGAGCAAGAGGACACGGCGCTGCATACCCTAGCTGCCTGTGCAGCATGGGATGAGCAGCGCCGGATCCTGCTTGGGGCGGTGGATTGCCGCGACGGAGAGCTTTCGCTCCCGCATCTGGTGCGATCCATGTGCGGGAGCGAGAGGGCGTGGGACGCGGCGGCCTCTTTCTGCGGGGAGGTAATCTCCCAGAAGGAGGCCGCCGAATGCAGGCGCCGGCCTGGCAAACGCCGTCGGAGAGGATGGCGGTTTCGGCGCTCCTCTGGGGGGGTATTAACAGCGGGCCCGAGGTGGCATCGGACGAGGAGAGGCTGTTGGTTTACACGGGCCGGCGGCTCCCTCGGTCACCTCGGGCCAGGCCCCGCCACTCGGAGAGGAGCGGGAGGGAGACCGGATAGGATGATCGGATAGGGAGGAGAAGGGGAGGTGGCGAACCCGATTGGGATCGGGCCCACTTCCCCAAAAATCCCCCCTCTCCCTATAGGTAAGGGGGGATAAGGAGGGTGGATGTCCCCTTCCTCCAAGGTGACACCAGAAGGCCAACCGGCGGGGTTACCCGCCAGGGACTGCACCTCTCCTACTAATTCCCGAAAGGGGAAGGGGGTATGCGGTACAAGGAAGCGAGTGGCTCTTGGATTAGAGCCCTTGGGCCGCAGAGTTGGGGAGAGAATGCGGAAGCAGTTCCCCTAACTCCCCTCCTCACGGGCCGACAGGTAGACATCCCGCAGGGGTTTTAGTCGGTAGGAGTCCGACATAACCCCCGACCCTCCCCAAGGGGGCGGGGGTATCCATGATGGATTTCCCTGCGTGAACAAAAAAAAGGAACCTGAAGGCCCCAAAGGCCCAGGCCTGTGCCCGGAGACTTGAGAAGTGGTCCGCCCCACTTCTGGCGGACCCACGGGGGTTCGGGCGCTGGACGGCCGAGGCTGTCCGTCCCTGACTACGAGAAATGATGGGCAGGAGGGACCGCGGACTGTCCTTTCACCTGGTGCAGGTGCTGACCGGACACGGATATTTCGGGAGGTGCCTGCACAGGATAGAAAAGGAACCCACCACCGAGTGCCACCGCTGCCCGGAGTGGATGGACTCGGCGCAATACACGCTGGTCTCGTGCCCCACATGGGACCAGCGGCGCCGAGTCTTGGCCCGGGCGGTGGGGTGCAGGGTGGAGGCCCTCTCGCTCCCGCGTATGGTTTGCGTCATGTGCGGGAGCGAGGATGTGTGGGGGGAGGCGGCCTCCTTCTGCAAGGACACGTCCCAGAAGGAGGCCGCCGAGTGAGATCGTCGCCCCTCCGACCGTCCGAGGAGACGGCGGAGGGACGGGGCTCTCCAGGTCAGGGTAGCGGGTCCGAGGTGGCGCCGGCCGGGGGGAAGCAACGATCTTTGAACAACCGGAGATCGTCCCCTCGGCCGCCTCGAGCCCGACTGCGGTCGCGCGGGAGAGGATTGGAGGAGGAAGGGGTGCAAGCCTCCTCTCGCCTTCCCCCGGGCGTCGGCGGGGTAGGGTAGGGGGGAGCGAGGCCCTCTGGGAAATGGTCTCGCTCCTCCGCCCCCTCCTGAATGGAAATCACTCCTGAGGAGGGGGCGGGCAGGGTGGGTGGGTGTTCTCTCTCTCCCATAACGTATCGGAAGGCCAACCCGATCGGCACGCCGATCGGGGAACCGCGCCCGGACCCTCTCCCTCGAGAAGGTCCACACGGGCGCGGTACTTGGGCGTGGGGCTCCGTTAGAGCCCTGGGGCCGGGGTGTCGGGGAGGGAATGTTGGCGCAGTTCCCCTGACTCCCCCCATCTCGGTCCGACTGGTAGACATCCCACAGGGGTTTTAGTGAGTAAGAGTCTCACATAACTCCCTGCCCCTCCCAGGGGGCGGTGGTACGCAAGATGGATTTCCTCTGCGTTATAAAAAAAAGAAAGAGCAAATTTGAATAATCGCGTGTAAACGCTCAATATTTGAGTGTATCTACCGCAAAGGCTATGTAACATTTTTAAGAAGTATGTAGAAATACTTGTATCTATATTCATATCTATATCTATACTCACCATCAAGTACAGGCATAAGAATATTCCTTTGAGAATCAGAGTTAGTGAGAATCAGACTAGTCCCATTATGTTCAGTCACATTATTTTCAGTCACATTATTTCCAGGCACATTATTTTCAGTCAAATTATTTTCAGTCACATTATTTTCAGTCACATTATTTCATCATTACAATTTAAAGAGTTAGTATTTTCTGAACATGAAAGGACAATATATTTATATAATATTTATAGTAATCTGTATAGTTATATATGTAACGAGGAGTTTTACCTCCGTTACTACCGTGTGACGGCGACCACCGATCGTCACACGATCGCGAGAAATCATGCCGGGCCAAGCGCCCGGCAACACCTATGCCGCGGAAACCCGCCAGACTGCCGGAAAAAGCCGAATTCTGCGAAGCGGTCGGGGAAGATCGGTCCCCCCAGAAAGGGGTAATTCGCGAAAATCGCATGCGCGACTTTCCGGGAAATCGCGGGGAACTAATCCCCCGATTATCGGCCACCGATCGTCGAGAGGAATTTAGGGTATAAAACCTGCTCTCGACAAGAGATCGCGGCAGACCGTGAGAGACAGTGAGTCGACCAGATCAGCGACCAGGAGAGCTCTAGCGAGAATGGTGAAGAGAAGTCGATGAGAAGGCAAGGCATCCGCCGGTGAGTAAAGCTTCCACACCGTACCGAACCACCGGGAAATTTTACAAGACCCGGCAGCCGAGCCTCGTCGGCCGACCAGGTATCGCGACTTTACCGTACTTGTCCGTCTGTGTCGGCAGCAGTTAGCCACCGACACAGAATAATTCTAAATACTTGTTCGCGGATTTACCGCATTCGTCTGTCTGTGTCGGCAGCAGTTAGCCACCGGCACAGAATATTTCTAAGTCTCTGTTCGCGAATTTACCGTATTCGTCCGTCTGTGTCGGCAGCAGTTAGCCATCGACACAGAATAATTCTAAGTACCTGTTCGCGGATTTACCGTATTCGTCTATCTGTGTCGGCAGCGGTTAGCCACCGACACAGAATATTCTAAGTACTTGTTCGCGGATTTACCGTATTCGTCCGTCTGTGTCGGCAGCAGTTAGCCACCGGCACAGAATATTTCTAAGTATCTGTTCGCGGATTTATACGTGCTCGTCCGTCTATGTCGGCAGCAGTAAGCCACCAGCACAGAATATTTCTAAGTATCTGTTCGCGAATTTACCGTATTCGTCCGTCTGTGTCGGCAGCAGTTAGCCACCGGCACAGAATACTTCTAAGTCTCTGTTCGCGGATTTATACGTGCTCGTCCGTCTGTGTCGGCAGCAGTTAGCCACCAACACAGGATATTTCTAAGTATCTGCTTCCGACCAAACGGCAGCAGTTCGCCGCCGTTCCGCGATTCATAAGTGCTCGTCCGTCTGCGTCGGTAGCAATTATCCACCGACGTAGATTAATTTCTAAATTCCTGTGCGCGAGGATAAGTGTTCGTCCGTCTGCACTGGCAGCCGTTGGCCACCGACGTAGAATATTTCCGAAGCATCGGTTCGCGGAATTATCAGTGCTTGTCCGACTTTGTGACCGTGGTAAGCTGCCCGGAATAAACCACCTCCCGCTTATCTAAAGAACAGCTGGCGTAAGTCGCCCTCAACAGGACTCGTGGCCGAGGACGTCGGACCGCCAAGAGACCGCGGAACATCCCCTCTGATCCCGCGGATAGGGGACCACCCTTGCAGCTAGGAATCACGGGCACCAAGGAACGGACATCGCCGACGCCACACTGGGCCAGCGAGCCGCCCACATACTTTTATATATATATATCTTATATAGCATCGAACGTCTTTTAAATAAACGGGGCGCCTTGCGGGACGCACCCAACTTGTTAACACAGAAACGCTGAACACACATTTCTTCCGAGAAGCTACCTTGAATTAGCCCTTCACCCGAGTAACGCACCGGCGCGGCGGCGAGCGAGGCGTCGCGGAAGCGGCGAGCCGGGCGCGACGGTGGGGCGACCGATCGCACCGAACCCCGCGGGCATTACCGTTACATATATAGAGAAACTTTTAATATACGTGACCTTACCATAGGATAAAGACACATGAACATTTTTCTCATAACCATCATTTCTATTGCACATGTTATTCTCATTGTTATTTCTACTTATATTATCACAGTTTATTGTTTTAATTACAGTTACAGCAGTGTTCGTTTGGCAGTCATTATCTGAATATTCATATATATAATTATCATATATATAATTTTTATTAAAAAATTTACATTTAAAATATTTTGCCACCGGAATTTTACCAAGAAAAATAATTATATATGTACTACATGAGATTCTTTTATTTTGGTATATACAGGGTGGTTCGCAATCATGCTCCGTATACCCCGAATGACGCACAGTTCGCACGACGCGAACCGTGCGCGCGTCGGCGACGAAGACGAATGAAGAGAGACGGCGGTGTTTCGATCCTCCGATTGATTCTGGCGGTGAACTGTTTCACCTCGTTGTATTGTATCGCGCGATGGTTGTACTTCGAGATGTTTCATCGTCCGCGCATCGATGCGATCGAGCGAGATCTCGCAGATTGGTACGAGGAGGACGGGAGCGTTGACCACGCAACGGACGAGTCCGATCGGCGCCATCGATCCGCCCGATTGGATCGAGCTCGACGATTGCGGCGTCGCATGGGCGTCGGTATCGATTCGTTGCCGCGAGTACGCTTCGTCGGCGCCAAACTGCGTCGGCAACGACGCTCCGTCGACGCAAATGACCGCGACGGCGAGGACGTCGTTGACGGCGACGGTTCGACCGAGAGAGGCCAATTTTTGCGACGAACCG
This sequence comes from Harpegnathos saltator, assembly GCF_003227715.2. Classification (NCBI taxonomy): domain Eukaryota; kingdom Metazoa; phylum Arthropoda; class Insecta; order Hymenoptera; family Formicidae; genus Harpegnathos; species Harpegnathos saltator. Next base: position 34,605 of record NW_020230611.1, on the reverse strand, counting down.
AGTGTCTGACGCACGACTCGTTCGTCACGTCGACGAACGAATACGTGGATTGCAGAACGTATTGCGGCGTGACCGACGGCGTGGAGTACCGTTACTACGATCGATTGGGTATGTTTCTAAACGGACGACGCGGTCGCGTGGGCGGCTACTGCGTACCGACCGACGCTGCCATCTGCAACGAGAATACGAGTCTGACGGTTTACGGCTCCGACGGCTGGCGATGTTTGTCTCAAACGCGAGCGTTCGCCGACGAGGGCGATAATCGAATCGTCGTTTGCAACGGTCAGTTGCTCGATCGAGCCACCAGCAAAATCTGGCACGGACACATAGATTCTACGCTCACGTTCGATTCGATTGACAAGTTGTTGCCTCACAATCCGAACGGTGACGGTGGCGGAGGGTTTCGAATCGTGTGCCCTCCGTCTTTGCGGGACGAACGCGACAATGAGTGCGTGACCGCGCCTTTCGATCGTTTGTTCCTACTGCGCAACACGTGCGCTTCTCTCATTCCGCACGCGGATGAGTCGATCACGCCGAATTTCGAAGAGAATAAATGCGAGTGGCGATATGGCTCGTTACGACGAAAGATTGCGCACATGCATACCAAACGATCGCACTGCGCGCGAGGATGCTTTCGATCGTCGTACGTTGCATAGTGCGCTGGGGAACGGAACGGCGTGTCTGGAACCGTGGATGACGATTTCACAGGCTCGAAAATTGACGGGCGTTCCGCGAATGTGCGGCATGGAGCACAGAAGCGCCGATCTCGGAGCTGCGGGAGTCGGATACGTTCAATCGTACGGCGCACTGTTCGATCGAGCGGTACCCTTACCTACAGCTATGCTTCTATCATCGCTCTCGTTATCGCAGATAACGCGCTGGTCGCCTCTCGAGTCGACGCTCGAGCGCGACAATGAATCAGTGTCGACGAGGAGATCTCATCGGCGACACGTTTGGCGCCGATTCGTAGTCTACGAATTTGATCACAAAAACTATGACGACTTCGCACGTTCTGCCCGATATTGTATTGTGCGCGCAACAAAGTCCCTCATGGAACTTATTTGGACGAAGGTGTTATTGGACGGTCCTCCCGTATCGAGCGTCATGCCTCCTCGACACGCCGATTACGCGCTGTTTGAGCGACGCGTGTCCACGTTCGACGACATCCTCGTACATCACGCTGACTGGATAACGATTGAACACATTCGACTTATTACTCGAGTCGGTCTCTTCTATAGCGGACGCGGTGACAGGACCCTGTGTTGCCATTGCGGCGTATCGTTGTCCAACTGGTCTCGTTCGGACGAGCCCGCTTTCGCGCATGCCTTCTGGTCGTCGCGTTGCGCCGTTGTATACGATATGGCACTCAAGCGAGCCGCTACCGATGACAGAGATGAGATCGAACGATTCGATCGTCAGGAACAACTACCGACCGCGGTCGAAGAATCGAACGTGCGAGCGCGATCTCACGACGATCATATTTCGCATTGAATGTAGAGCAATAAAATGTTTCTTTTCGACAACGAACGTTTTTTTTTCTTTCGAACAAAGTTTACACGATCCCATTTTCGCTGCAATCGAAAACAACACGCGTGTTACCCCATGCAACCAAGCACAGAGTGGGCAATGTTAGACACGTGGAAGAAATTAACCTGTGGTGGGGAAAAAGTATACAAGTACTCGCGTTCAGCGCAGCGCTCCTCAGTGCGCCAACCGACGCTCGCTCGATGCCGAAGGCCTGTCGGTTTCGTCGCCGTGTGTAACTTTACGTTACACGCGTCGAACGTCCTCGAGCGATGAATGCGTTTCAGGGAACGAGAAAGGTGCTTGTTTCACTGCGGCGAAAGCCTTTATTTCCGCATCGTTTGTTGATAAACGAGAATATTAATCATTTCGCTGGAACAGTTCAGTCCGCCAAAGTGCCGTCATTGAATGGAAATATGCACCAAAAAATGTTCACAGTGCGCCTGTTCTTTTTATACCAGGTATTTGAATATAACAAACGCGCCCGATCGTTTCCGCTCGATCACACGGTTGCGTCTCATGCCGCGCGTGGTACGAGTAGCGTATTCGCAGAGTTTTGGCGGAATTCGTTCGTATGTTGGGTCTGGAAAAAATGTTCGTGTCGTTTTCGCGCCCGATCATTTCCGCTCGATAGCTTCGGTTGCGTCTCGTGCCGCGCGTGGTACGAGGATCGTATTCGCAGTTTTGGTGGAATTCGTTCGTATATTGGGTTTGGAAAAAAGTTCGTGTCGTTTTTTAATCCTTGTTATCCATTAGGCAATGAACGCGTCTGATCGTTTCCGCTCGACGATATAGAACGAAGTTTTAAATGCATTAGTTGCTGTATATCAGACAATTACAAAATATTCTCTAAGGTTAAAACATGTCACAATATGTCACACGAAAAGTTTGTCCAAACAACAAATATGACTGAGAAAATAATAATAAATGCAAGTAATGGATTGGATATTGTTCCGAATTGGAAAATCACATCGGCGGTTCTGCGTGCTCATTAAAATCGTCCAGCGGATTCTCGCGGAGCGTGTGCTGGACGACGGTAATATCGAGTCACCGCTCGAGCAACTCACCTATGTTTACAAGTGAATTATTTGCTCGATCTTTGTCTTGCCGCCTGGTATTGTCTCTGCGCGTTACACTGTCTCATTGTGTCGGTGACAAACACTCTTTCCATCAGAAGAAACTTGCGACAGTCTAATGTCTCGTGACTAACGGAAAAACACTGTATTTACCATCAAGATCTTTGTGTCAGCCAAACAACGATGTGTACAAATCTGCCAATCGGCTTGAGCCGCATCAGCGATATAAAATTATAAATATCACGATCGATATCATGACAATAGATTTTTCGGCCGAATCCGGCTGTCGAACTCAATTCTCAAGTTCCATTCGGCTACCGTCGGAATCTCAACAACGCATCGCTCCGGCGCGTGATTACTTTCGCCGTCTCGTTCTTCAAAACGCTAATTCATTGTTCGCGATCTTCAAGCCGCTGTACTGAGTCAACGCTAATAAACGCTTCGGAATCGGAGACTCGAACACGTTATTGTCCAGAGAACCGACCGGTCCTCTCCTTTTGGCTGACTCCCGTCGGCTCCAGTCGTACTCGCTCTCGCGCCCAAGATCTGGGTGATCCCGGCGTTCAACGGGTTAACGATCAGATTCAACCCGAAACAGATATATCTGACGATCCTTTGAATGATACAGATTCAGCTTTGATATGTTAGTATATTTTATAATACAAGGGATGTAATGTTTACTATTACAATTGATTATACAGAAGCAGATGCAGATTCATCTTTTCAAAGGTTACAGATTACAGTAATATAAATGAAAGTTGTAATACATTCAAATTACAAAAAAACTAATTATATGAAAGAATATTAAGAATAAATGAAAATCATATAACTCAGTGTTGTAATAAATAATGATAAATTTTATAAAAATTAATGTTATTGACATTTTTTGTAGTTAGTTCTTCTTGAATTTTCTTGAATACTAACCATTAGAAAGATATCATTTTAAAATATTGGAACTATTAATAAACTATTAATAAACTATTAATAAACGTGTTAAATTTTTATAACACAATATAATGTTTACTTGTAAAAATTGTGTTATGTATTGTACATTATAACAAGTAAAATAATCATATAACTCAGTGTTATAATAAATGGATACCCGAATTGTTATTACAATGTCTTTCCCTACCAATTAATTTAAACAAGTTTTGTCAGAAACATTATTTTATTTAACTAATATTTTGTCTAATGTTATGTAGCAAACGCGCCTGATCGTTTCCGCTCGACTGCGTTACGCAACAAACGCGCTCGATCATTTCTGCTCGACCGCAATAGGCAACAAACGCTTCAGATGTCGTACACGCGTCGTTGACTCCGTTTCGGATCAACAAGCTAATGAAATATAGCTTTACGCAACAAACGCGTCCGATCATTTTCGTTCCACTGTACCGCGCGTAACGATCACGCTCCATTGAATCCGTTTCAGAGCAACGCGAGTCAAATGTCATTCACGCGCCGTCAATTCTGTTTTGGAGCAACACGAGCCATATGTCGTTCGCGCTTCATTGGCGAAGCGTGAATGCTAATGGAATCTAATGTTACGTAGCAAACGCAATTGTGTCGTTTGCGCTCGATCGCATTATGCGTAACGTTCATTTCATGTCGATTTCATTATCGATAGCATAATCGTTCGTATATTTAGGCCACATAAATAACGAAAGTCCTCATGTTTCAATGACCCTGGTAACAGATCTATAAAAATGAGAATCAGAGCTCTGCGCCTTCAGAGTTTCAGAGATCATCAAACTAGTTTATTCCTTCAAGCGGCAAATAAACGATGAAGGTTCAAGTGACTACAAATAAATTGGTAAAAATGGACTATTTTATTAGGTGCGCAACTAAGTTCCCGCTGTTTTTCAAGAGATGGCTCCAGTAGTATGTGCTGGTCGAAAGTGACATAAACAAAACGTCATGAACCAAGCTTAGACATATGGTAAACAAACCGCTTTGACACATTAGTGATTTTGTTTTTGCGTCATATACTTTTGGTTGTGTGAAAATGTCTGATTTTGTGCCAAATAATCGTCATTTGCGGGAAGTGTTGCTTTTCTTCTTTCATTCGAAGAAAACGGCGGCTAAAGCGCATCGAGAATTCCAAAAAGTTTACGGAGATGCTGCTCTAAGTGAAACAACGTGCCGTGATTGGTTCCGTCGCTTCAAAGACGGTGATTTCGATGTTGACGACCGTTCGCGTGAAGGAAGGCCAAAAACCTTCGAAGACGCTGAATTGGAGGCATTGCTCGATGAGAATCCGTGCCAAACGCAAAAAGAGCTTGCTTCAGCATTAGGAGTTACCCGCCAAGCCATTTCCAAGCGATTGCATGCGTTGGGAATGATTCAAAAACAAGGAACTTGAGTTCCTTATGATTTGAAGCCAAGAGACGTTGAGCGTCGTTTTTCGCCTGTGAATAACTGCTCCAGCGGCAAAAAAGGAAGGGTTTTCTTCATCGCATCGTTACGGGTGATGAAAAATGGATTCATTACAGCAACTCAAAGAGAACAAAATCATGGGGACTGCCCGGTCATGCTTCTACGTCGTCGGCTCGGCCGAATATTCACGCTGCGAAGGTTTTGCTGTGTATTTGGTGGGACCAGGGCGGTGTTATTTATTATGAGCTGTTGAAATCGAACGAAACCATCACTGGGGAACGGTATCGAACTCAATTGATGCGATTGAGCCGAGCACTGCGCGAAAATACGAGCAGAGACACGAAAAAGTGATTCTACAGCATGACAACGCTCGGCCTCACGTTGCCAAACCCGTTAAAACCTACTTAGAAACACTCAAATGGGAAGTCCTACCCCACCCGCCATATTCCCAGATATTGCGCCGTCCGATTATTACTTGTTCCGTTCGATGGCATATGGTCTGGCTAATCAGCAGTTCTGCTCATGTGAAGACATCTCAAAATGGCTTGATTCATGGATAGCCTCAAAAGACGAACACTTCTACCGTGACGGTATTCGAGCTCTGCCAGAAAGATGGGAAAAAGTTGTCGCTAGCGATGGGCCATATTTTGAATGATTCATTTGTAACCATTTTTTCACAATAAAGTTGCATTTTCATCAGAAAAACAGCGAGAACTTAGTTGCGCACCTAATATACAAACTATCACTTTGATTTTGTTCATAGCATTTTATGAACGAGGAAAACGATATGTCTTCTACGTTGGGTTTTCCAGCATCGGACGATCCGGTGCTTGTTGCACACCCTGTAATAAATTTGATTAACGACAGCGGATTACGTAATTTGTTCGGAGATTTCAAAGGCGATAAGAACAACAGTGAGCACGAAAAGAGGACGTCACGTAAACGACACCGATCACATCGATCGCGAAGAGGACAATGAGCGATTCGACGCGAATGGCTACGTCGAGTGCAAAGAGAACGGTGAAGATGTTCAAATTATATTAAGTTATTCGGAAAGTTCGTTTCAAATTTTTGAAATAAATTAAGAGCGCAATATTTTACACAAAGAGGAACTTTATTGAAGCAAATATGTACCGTTTTGTTCAACGACCTTGGCCCATCCTTCAGGAAGTTGCATGATGCCTTTGCTCCAAAATAAAAGTTTCTTATTGGCGAAGAATTTATCAAGATGACTTTTGAGTAATTTCAGAAACTCGAACTTCTTGTCCCGAAGAAAATTTTTTAAAGAAAGAAATGGATAGTAGTCAGATGGGGCAAGGTCGGGAGAATATGGAGGATGAAGAAGAACGTCCCATTCGAAGTCTAACAGCTTCCTACGGATAGACATTGCGACGTGAGGTCTGGCGTTATCATGATGGAAAACAATTCCACGCCTGTTGGCCAATTCAGGGCGCTTCCGTGCGATGGCAGTCTTCAGTTCGTCCAGTTGAAGGCTGTACTTCGCCGCGTTGACGGTTTCGTTTGGTTGAAGAAGTTCATAATATACCACGCCCTTAAAATCCCACCAGATACTCAGAAGAACCTTTTTCGCGTGAAGCCCCGGCTTGGCCACTGTTTGCGTAGACGCGTCGCTAGTTCCCCACGACCTCTTGCGGCTAACATAATTGTATACGATCCAACTTTCATCGCCTGTTATGATCCTCTTCATGAACGGTTCTTTTTGGTGCCGTTAAAGCAGCATATCGCAGACGTTCACACGTTCCAGCAACTGCCGTTCATTCATTTCGTGTGGCACCCACACATTCAGTTGACTTGAGAATCCTAGCTTCTTCAGATGGTCACGCACGGTGGAAACAGACTTGTGCAGAGTGTCGGCGAGTTCTCTAACTGTCTCTCGAGGATTTTGTGCACGAGATCCATAAGAAGCGTTTCATCAACTTCCTGAGGCCGGCCTGAACGAGCTTGATCTTCCATGTTGAAATCGCCAGCTTCGAATCTTCGATACCATTTTCGAACTGTCTGGTGAATGACGCAGGCATTTCCATATACTGAGAACATCTCATTCAGGGTCTGCGAAGCCGTAAAGCCATGTTTAAAGCAATATACATCACATGACGAAAATGGATTTTTTGGTTCTCCATTTTTCAAACTGATTTCTGACGAAATAGTTGCACTTAGGAAGATCTGCGAAGTTTCCTTAGCAGGCTCATAGATCCGGGAATGTTTGTTGACAAACATAAAATCGTTTAGAGCGCCCTCGTTCTTACTGATTATACAGAAATGTGGAGCGCGCGAAATTTGAAACGAACTTTCCGAACAACCTAATAGAAGAAATAACCTCATTTTCGGTGAGTACATTCGTTCAATTATAATTCTTGAATACACTATGTTTTTTACATTCAAACCAGCGATGTTAATATAATTTTTTTGTTACAGTCGCGAGCAGAAATTATTCGACCTTCGCTGAGTGCAGCTTCCGATATTATTACAATCATCAACGATCGAGATCAATATGGCCAAGACCACGAACGATCGACAATATCGAATCCCGAACCAATCACAATACGCATCGATCTACCACCAGTATTGAAAAGGAAGCGACGCTTGAACGTGCAATTACCAAGCAACGGTGTAGTAAGCGCTTTTAACAGTGTAACCATTCGTACGGACGAGCGCAAACGTTCGCGAGTAGCTATATCTCAAGATCGCAACGGATGGACAATCAAGTTATTGTATAAATAAAAATAATCAATGGCTTTCAAAACGTATGGAGACTGCTTTTTTGTGTCACATTTAATTGAACCGCGAAGTGCGTGCCGAACGACCATCGATCACAGCGATCGCGAAGAGGACAATGAGCGATTCGACGCGAATGAACAAGTCAAGTGCGAAGAGGACGGCGAAGATGTTCAAATTATAGAAGAAGTATTTGCATCTTCGGTGAGTACATTCTTTATTAATGAGCGCGCTATCGTTAGGATTCTCCGGTCGCAGGTCCACACCTTGCTTACATGTGATAGCTGAGCGTTTGGCACGTGCTCAGTTATGCGTGGCGCGGTCGAGCGGAAATGATCGGGCGCGTTCATTACATGATGGATGACAGGGATTAAAAAACGCCACGAATTTTTTTCCAGATCCAATATACGAATTATCGTGCGCGTCGCGTTTAACGAATTCCGCCAAAACTCTACGAATATGCTACTCGTACCACGTGCGGCACGAGACGCAACCGAAGTTGTCGAGCGGAAACGATCGAGCGCAAAAACGCACGAATTATTTCCAGACCCAATATACGAACGAATTCCGCAAAAACTCTGCGAGTACGCTATTCGTACCACTCCCGGCACGAGACCCAACCGAAGTTGTCGAGCGGAAACGATCGGGCGCAAAAACGACACGAACTTTTTTTTCAAACCCAATATACAAACGAATTCCGCCAAAACTCTGCGAATACGCTACTCGTACCACGCGCGGCATGAGAGGCAACCGATGTTGCCGAGCGGAAACGGTCGGGCTCGAAAACGACACGAATTTTTTTCCAGACCCAATATAAGAACGAATTCCGCAAAAACTCTGCGAATACCTACTCGTACCACGCGCGGCAGGAGACCCAACCGAAGTTGTAGGGCGGAAACGATCGGGCACAAAAACGGCACGAATTATTTCCAGACCCAATATACGAACGAATTCCGCAAAACTCTGCGAGTACGCTACTCGTACCACGCGCGCACGAGACGCAACCGAAGTTGTCGAGCGAAAACGATCGGGTGCAAAAACGCACGAACTTTTTTTCCAGAGCCAATACGCGAACGAATTCCGCCAAAACTCTGCGAATACGCTACTCGTACTACGCGCGGCACGAGACCCAACCGAAGTTGTCGAGCGGAAACGATCGGGCGCAAAAACGACACGAACTTTTTTTTCAAACCCAATATACAAACGAATTCCGCCAAAACTCTGCGAATACGCTACTCGTACCACGCGCGGCATGAGAGGCAACCGATGTTGCCGAGCGGAAACGGTCGGGCGCGAAAACGACACGAATTTTTTTTCCAGACCCAATATAAGAACGAATTCCGCAAAAACTCTGCGAATACGCTACTCGTACCACGCGCGGCAGGAGACCCAACCGAAGTTGTAGGGCGGAAACGATCGGGCACAAAACGGCACGAATTTTTCCAGACCCAATATACGAACGAATTCCGCAAAACTCTGCGAGTACGCTACTCGTACCACGCGCGGCACGAAACGCAACCGAAGTTGTCGAGCGAAACGATCGGGCAAAAACGCACGAATTTTTCCAGACCCAATATACGAACGAATTCCGCAAACTCTGCGAATACGCTACTCGTACACGCGCGGCACGAGACGCAACCGAAGTTGTCGAGCGAAACGATTGGGCGCGAAAAACGACACGAACTTTTTTTCCAGAGCCAATATACAACGAATTCCGCCAAAAACTCTACGAATATGCTACTAGTACCACGAGCGGCATAAGGCGCAACCGAATGGTCAAGCGGAAACCATCAGGCGCGTTTGTTACGCCCGATTCGTTAATTAGAGGTACGCGTGGCGCGGCCGTGGAGCGGAAACGACCGGGCGCGTTTGTTGCGTAATAGATAACAGGGATTAAAAACGCCACGAACTTTTTCCCAGACCCATATTTATATTTATTATTGGTCGACGATACAATTTACATCGTTGGTGCATCGCGCTACGCAAATTTTTCATGCAACCTGTAGAACGGTAACAATGATCNATAACCATCATTTCTATTGCACATGTTATTCTCATTGTTATTTCTACTTATATTATCACAGTTTATTGTTTTAGTCTACAGTTACAGCAGTGGTTCGGTTGGCAGTCATTATCTGAATATTCATAATATAATTATCATAAATATAATAATTTTTAATTAAAAAATTTAACATTTAAAATATTTTGCCACCGAATTTTACCAAGAAAAATAATTATATATGTACTACATGAGATTCTTTTATTTTGGTATATACAGGGTGGTTCGCAATCACGCTCCGTATACCCCGAATGACGCACAGTTCGCACGACGCGAACCGTGCGCGCGTCGGCGACGAAGACGAATGAAGAGAGACGGCGGTGTTTCGATCCTCCGATTGATTCTGGCGGTGAACTGCTTCACCTCGTTGTATGTATCGCGCGATGGTTGTACTTCGAGATGTTTCATCGTCCGCGCATCGATGCGATCGAGCGAGATCTCGCAGATTGGTACGAGGAGGACGGGGAGCGTTGACACGCAACGGACGAGTCCGATCGGCGCCATCGATCCGCCCGATTGGATCGAGCTCGACGATTGCGGCGTCGCATGGGCGTCGGTATCGATTCGTTGCCGCGAGTACGCTTCGTCGGCGCCAAAACTGCGTCGGCATACGACGCTCCGTCGACGCAAATGACCGCGACGGCGAGGACGTCGTTGACGGCGACGGTTCGACCGAGAGAGGCCAATTTTTTGCGACGAACCGAGTGTCTGACGCACGACTCGTTCGTCACGTCGACGAACGAATACGTGGATTGCAGAACGTATTGCGGCGTGACCGACGGCGTGGAGTACCGTTACTACGATCGATTGGGTATGTTTCTAAACGGACGACGCCGGTCGCGTGGGCGGCTACTGCGTACCGACCGACGCTGCCATCTGCAACGAGAATACGAGTCTGACGGTTTACGGCTCCGACGGCTGGCGATGTTTGTCTCAAACGCGAGCGTTCGCCGACGAGGGCGATAATTGAATCGTCGTTTGCAACGGTCAGTTGCTCGATCGAGCCACCAGCAAAATCTGGCACGGACACATAGATTCTACGCTCACGTTCGATTCGATTGACAAGTTGTTGCCTCACAATCCGAACGGTGACGGTGGCGGAGGGTTTCGAATCGTGTGCCCTCCGTCTTTGCGGGACGAACGCGACAATGAGTACGTGACCGCGCCTTTCGATCGTTTGTTCCTACTGCGCAACACGTGCGCTTCTCTCATTCCGCACGCGGATGAGTCGATCACGCCGAATTTCGAAGAGAATAAATGCGAGTGGCGATTTGGCTCGTTACGACGAAAGATTGCGCACATGCATACCAAACGATCGCACTGCGCGCGAGGATGCTTTCGATCGTCGTACGTTGCATAGTGCGCTGGGGAACGGAACGGCGTGTCTGGAACCGTGGATGACGATTTCACAGGCTCGAAAATTGACGGGCGTTCCGCGAATGTGCGGCATGGAGCACAGAAGCGCCGATCTCGGAGCTGCGGGAGTCGGATACGTTCAATCGTACGGCGCACTGTTCGATCGAGCGGTACCCTACAGCTATGCTTCTATCATCGCTCTCGTTATCGCAGATAACGCGCTGGTCGCCTCTCGAGTCGACGCTCGAGCGCGACAATGAATCAGTGTCGACGAGGAGATCTCATCGGCGACACGTTTGGCGCCGATTCGTAGTCTACGAATTTGATCACAAAAACTATGACGACTTCGCACGTTCTGCCCGATATTGTATTGTGCGCGCAACAAAGTCCCTCATGGAACTTATTTGGACGAAGGTGTTATTGGACGGTCCTCCCATATCGAGCGTCATGCCTCCTCGACACGCCGATTACGCGCTGTTTGAGCGACGCGTGTCCACGTTCGACGACATCCTCGTACATCACGCTGACTGGATAACGATTGAACACATTCGACTTATTACTCGAGTCGGTCTCTTCTATAGCGGACACGGTGACAGGACCCTGTGTTGCCATTGCGGCGTATCGTTGTCCAACTGGTCTCGTTCGGACGAGCCCGCTTTCGCGCATGCCTTCTGGTCGTCGCGTTGCGCCGTTGTATACGATATGGCACTCAAGCGAGCCGCTACCGATGACAGAGATGAGATCGAACGATTCGATCGTCAGGAACAACGACCGACCGCGGTCGAAGAATCGAACGTGCGAGCGCGATCTCACGACGATCATATTTCGCATTGAATGTAGAGCAATAAAATGTTTCTTTTCGACAACGAACGTTTTTTTTTCTTTCGAACAAAGTTTACACGATCCCATTTTCGCTGCAATCGAAAACAACACGCGTGTTACCCCATGCAACCAAGCACAGAGTGGGCAATGTTAGACACGTGGAAGAAATTAACCTGTGGTGGGGAAAAAGTATACAAGTACTCGCGTTCAGCGCAGCGCTCCTTAGTGCGCCAACCGACGCTCGCTCGATGCCGAAGGCCTGTCGGTTTCGTCGCCGTGTGTAACTTTACGTTACACGCGTCGAACGTCCTCGAGCGATGAATGCGTTTCAGGGAACGAGAAAGGTGCTTGTTTCACTGCGGCGAAAGCCTTTATTTCCGCATCGTTTGTTGATAAACGAGAATATTAATCATTTCGCTGGAACAGTTCAGTCCGCCAAAGTGCCGTCATTGAATGGAAATATGCACCAAAAAATGTTCACAGTGCGCCTGTTCTTTTTATACCAGGTATTTGAATATAACAAACGCGCCCGATCGTTTCCGCTCGATCACACGGTTGCGTCTCATGCCGCGCGTGGTACGAGTAGCGTATTCGCAGAGTTTTGGCGGAATTCGTTCGTATGTTGGGTCTGGAAAAAATGTTCGTGTCGTTTTCGCGCCCGATCATTTCCGCTCGATAGCTTCGGTTGCGTCTCGTGCCGCGCGTGGTACGAGGATCGTATTCGCAGTTTTGGTGGAATTCGTTCGTATATTGGGTTTGGAAAAAAAGTTCGTGTCGTTTTTTAATCCTTGTTATCCATTAGGCAATGAACGCGTCTGATCGTTTCCGCTCGACGATATAGAACGAAGTTTTAAATGCATTAGTTGCTGTATATCAGACAATTACAAAATATTCTCTAAGGTTAAAACATGTCACAATATGTCACACGAAAAGTTTGTCCAAACAACAAATATGACTTAGAAAATAATAATAAATGCAAGTAATGGATTGGATATTGTTCCGAATTGGAAAATCACATCGGCGGTTCTGCGTGCTCATTAAAATCGTCCAGCGGATTCTCGCGGAGCGTGTGCTGGACGACGGTAATATCGAGTCACCGCTCGAGCAACTCACCTATGTTTACAAGTGAATTATTTGCTCGATCTTTGTCTTGCCGCCTGGTATTGTCTCTGCGCGTTACACTGTCTCATTGTGTCGGTGACAAACACTCTTTCCATCAGAAGAAACTTGCGACAGTCTAATGTCTCGTGACTAACGGAAAAACACTGTATTTACCATCAAGATCTTTGTGTCAGCCAAACAACGATGTGTACAAATCTGCCAATCGGCTTGAGCCGCATCAGCGATATAAAATTATAAATATCACGATCGATATCATGACAATAGATTTTTCGGCCGAATCCGGCTGTCGAACTCAATTCTCAAGTTCCATTCGGCTACCGTCGGAATCTCAACAACGCATCGCTCCGGCGCGTGATTACTTTCGCCGTCTCGTTCTTCAAAACGCTAATTCATTGTTCGCGATCTTCAAGCCGCTGTACTGAGTCAACGCTAATAAACGCTTCGGAATCGGAGACTCGAACACGTTATTGTCCAGAGAACCGACCGGTCCTCTCCTTTTGGCTGACTCCCGTCGGCTCCAGTCGTACTCGCTCTCGCGCCCAAGATCTGGGTGATCCCGGCGTTCAACGGGTTAACGATCAGATTCAACCCGCAACAGATATATCTGACGATCCTTTGAATGATACAGATTCAGCTTTGATATGTTAGTATATTTTATAATACAAGGGATGTAATGTTTACTATTACAATTGATTATACAGAAGCAGATGCAGATTCATCTTTTCAAAGGTTACAGATTACAGTAATATAAATGAAAGTTGTAATACATTCAAATTACAAAAAAACTAATTATATGAAAGAATATTAAGAATAAATGAAAATCATATAACTCAGTGTTGTAATAAATAATGATAAATTTTATAAAAATTAATGTTATTGACATTTTTTGTAGTTAGTTCTTCTTGAATTTTCTTGAATACTAACCATTAGAAAGATATCATTTTAAAATATTGGACACTATTAATAAACGTGTTAAATTTTTATAACACAATATAATGTTTACTTGTAAAAATTGTGTTATGTATTGTACATTATAACAAGTAAAATAATCATATAACTCAGTGTTATAATAAATGGATACCCGAATTGTTATTACAATGTCTTTCCCTACCATTTAATTTAAACAAGTTTTGTCAGAAACATTATTTTATTTAACTAATATTTTGTCTAATGTTATGTAGCAAACGCGCCTGATCGTTTCCGCTCGACTGCGTTACGCAACAAACGCGCTCGATCATTTCTGCTCGACCGCAATAGGCAACAAACGCTTCAGATGTCGTACACGCGTCGTTGACTCCGTTTCGGATCAACAAGCTAATGAAATATAGCTTTACGCAACAAACGCGTCCGATCATTTTCGTTCCACTGTACCGCGTGTAACGATCACGCTCCATTGAATCCGTTTCAGAGCAACGCGAGTCAAATGTCATTCACGCGCCGTCAATTCTGTTTTGGAGCAACACGAGCCATATGTCGTTCGCGCTTCATTGGCGAAGCGTGAATGCTAATGGAATCTAATGTTACGTAGCAAACGCAATTGTGTCGTTTGCGCTCGATCGCATTATGCGTAACGTTCATTTCATGTCGATTTCATTATCGATAGCATAATCGTTCGTATATTTAGGCCACATAAATAACGAAAGTCCTCATGTTTCAATGACCCTGGTAACAGATCTATAAAAATGAGAATCAGAGCTCTGCGCCTTCAGAGTTTCAGAGATCATCAAACTAGTTTATTCCTTCAAGCGGCAAATAAACGATGAAGGTTCAAGTGACTACAAATAAATTGGTAAAAATGGACTATTTTATTAGGTGCGCAACTAAGTTCCCGCTGTTTTTCAAGAGATGGCTCCAGTAGTATGTGCTGGTCGAAAGTGACATAAACAAAACGTCATGAACCAAGCTTAGACATATGGTAAACAAACCGCTTTGACACATTAGTGATTTTGTTTTTGCGTCATATACTTTTGGTTGTGTGAAAATGTCTGATTTTGTGCCAAATAATCGTCATTTGCGGGAAGTGTTGCTTTTCTTCTTTCATTCGAAGAAAACGGCGGCTAAAGCGCATCGAGAATTCCAAAAAGTTTACGGAGATGCTGCTCTAAGTGAAACAACGTGCCGTGATTGGTTCCGTCGCTTCAAAGACGGTGATTTCGATGTTGACGACCGTTCGCGTGAAGGAAGGCCAAAAACCTTCGAAGACGCTGAATTGGAGGCATTGCTCGATGAGAATCCGTGCCAAACGCAAAAAGAGCTTGCTTCAGCATTAGGAGTTACCCGCCAAGCCATTTCCAAGCGATTGCATGCGTTGGGAATGATTCAAAAACAAGGAACTTGAGTTCCTTATGATTTGAAGCCAAGAGACGTTGAGCGTCGTTTTTCGCCTGTGAATAACTGCTCCAGCGGCAAAAAAGGAAGGGTTTTCTTCATCGCATCGTTACGGGTGATGAAAAATGGATTCATTACAGCAACTCAAAGAGAACAAAATCATGGGGACTGCCCGGTCATGCTTCTACGTCGTCGGCTCGGCCGAATATTCACGCTGCGAAGGTTTTGCTGTGTATTTGGTGGGACCATGGCGGTGTTATTTATTATGAGCTGTTGAAATCGAACGAAACCATCACTGGGGAACGGTATCGAACTCAATTGATGCGATTGAGCCGAGCACTGCGCGAAAATACGAGCAGAGACACGAAAAAGTGATTCTACAGCATGACAACGCTCGGCCTCACGTTGCCAAACCCGTTAAAACCTACTTAGAAACACTCAAATGGGAAGTCCTACCCCACCCGCCATATTTCCCAGATATTGCGCCGTCCGATTATTACTTGTCCCGTTCGATGGCATATGGTCTGGCTAATCAGCAGTTCTGCTCATGTGAAGACATCTCAAAATGGCTTGATTCATGGATAGCCTCAAAAGACGAACACTTCTACCGTGACGGTATTCGAGCTCTGCCAGAAAGATGGGAAAAAGTTGTCGCTAGCGATGGGCAATATTTTGAATTATTCATTTGTAACCATTTTTTCACAATAAAGTTGCATTTTCATCAGAAAAACAGCGAGAACTTAATTGCGCACCTAATATAACAAACTATCACTTTGATTTTGTTCATAGCATTTTATGAACGAGGAAAACGATATGTCTTCTACGTTGGGTTTTCCAGCATCGGACGATTCGGTGCTTGTTGCACACCCTGTAATAAATTTGATTAACGACAGCGGATTACGTAATTTGTTCGGAGATTTCAAAGGCGATAAGAACAACAGTGAGCACGAAAAGAGGACGTCACGTAAACGACACCGATCACATCGATCGCGAAGAGGACAATGAGCGATTCAACGCGAATGGCTACGTCGAGTGCAAAGAGAACGGTGAAGATGTTCAAATTATATTAAGTTATTCGGAAAGTTCGTTTCAAATTTTTGAAATAAATTAAGAGCGCAATATTTTACACAAAGAGGAACTTTATTGAAGCAAATATGTACCGTTTTGTTCAACGACCTTGGCCCATCCTTCAGGAAGTTGCATGATGCCTTTGCTCCAAAATAAAAGTTTCTTATTGGCGAAGAATTTATCAAGATGACTTTTGAGTAATTTCAGAAACTCGAACTTCTTGTCCCGAAGAAAATTTTTTAAAGAAAGAAATGGATAGTAGTCAGATGGGGCAAGGTCGGGAGAATATGGAGGATGAAGAAGAACGTCCCATTCGAAGTCTAACAGCTTCCTACGGATAGACATTGCGACGTGAGGTCTGGCGTTATCATGATGGAAAACAATTCCACGCCTGTTGGCCAATTCAGGGCACTTCCGTGCGATGGCAGTCTTCAGTTCGTCCAGTTGAAGGCTGTACTTCGCCGCGTTGACGGTTTCGTTTGGTTGAAGAAGTTCATAATATACCACGCCCTTAAAATCCCACCAGATACTCAGAAGAACCTTTTTCGCGTGAAGCCCCGGCTTGGCCACTGTTTGCGTAGACGCGTCGCTAGTTCCCCACGACCTCTTGCGGCTAACATAATTGTATACGATCCAACTTTCATCGCCTGTTATGATCCTCTTCATGAACGGTTCTTTTTGGTGCCGTTAAAGCAGCATATCGCAGACGTTCACACGTTCCAGCAACTGCCGTTCATTCATTTCGTGTGGCACCCACACATCCAGTTGACTTGAGAATCCTAGCTTCTTCAGATGGTCACGCACGGTGGAAACAGACTTGTGCAGAGTGTCGGCGAGTTCTCTAACTGTCTCTCGAGGATTTTGTGCACGAGATCCATAAGAAGCGTTTCATCAACCTCCTGAGGCCGGCCTGAACGAGCTTGATCTTCCATGTTGAAATCGCCAGCTTCGAATCTTCGATACCATTTTCGAACTGTCTAGTGAGTGACGCAGGCATCTCCATATATTGAGAACATCTCATTCAGAGTCTGCGAAGCCGTGAAGCCACGTTTAAAGTAATATAACATCACATGACGAAAATGGATTTTTTGGTTCTCCATTTTTCAAACTGATTTCTGACGAAATAGTTACACTTAGGAAGATCTGCGAAGTTTCCTTAGCAGGCTCATAGATCCGGGAATGTTTGTTGACAAACATAAAATCGTTTAGAGCGCCCTCGTTCTTACTGATTATACAGAAATGTGGAGCGCGCGAAATTTGAAACGAACTTTCCGAACAACCTAATAGAAGAAATAACCGCATTTTCGGTGAGTACATTCGTTGAATTATAATTCTTGAATACACTATGTTTTTTACATTCAAACCAGCGATGTTAATATAATTTGTTTGTTACAGTCGCGAGCAGAAATTATTCGACCTTCGCTGAGTGCAGCTTCCGATATTATTACAATCATCAACGATCGAGATCAATATGGCCAAGACCACGAACGATCGACAATATCGAATCCCGAACCAATCACAATACGCATCGATCTACCACCAGTATTGAAAAGGAAGCGACGCTTGAACGTGCAATTACCAAGCAACGGTGTAGTAAGCGCTTTTAACAGTGTAACCATTCGTACGGACGAGCGCAAACGTTCGCGAGTAGTTATATCTCAAGATCGCAACGGATGGACAATCAAGTTATTGTATAAATAAAAATAATCAATGGCTTTCAAAACGTATGGAGACTGCTTTTTTGTGTCACATTTAATTGAACCGCGAAGTGCGTGCCGAACGACCATCGATCACAGCGATCGCGAAGAGGACAATGAGCGATTCGACGCGAATGAACAAGTCAAGTGCGAAGAGGACGGCGAAGATGTTCAAATTATAGAAGAAGTATTTGCATCTTCGGTGAGTACATTCTTTATTAATGAGCGCGCTATCGTTAGGATTCTCCGGTCGCAGGTCCACACCTTGCTTACATGTGATAGCTGAGCGTTTGGCACGTGCTCAGTTATGCGTGGCGCGGTCGAGCGGAAACGATCGGGCGCGTTCATTACATGATGGATGACAGGGATTAAAAAACGCCACGAATTTTTTTCCAGATCCAATATACGAGTTATCGTGCGCGTCGCGTTTAACGAATTCCGCCAAAACTCTACGAATATGCTACTCGTACCACGTGCGGCACGAGACGCAACCGAAGTTGTCGAGCGGAAACGATCGAGCGCAAAAACGCACGAATTATTTCCAGACCCAATATACGAACGAATTCCGCAAAAACTCTGGGAGTACGCTACTCGTACCACTCGCGGCACGAGACCCAACCGAAGTTGTCGAGCGGAAACGATCGGGCGCAAAAACGACACGAACTTTTTTTTCAAACCCAATATACAAACGAATTCCGCCAAAACTCTGCGAATACGCTACTCTTACCACGCGCGGCATGAGAGGCAACCGATGTTGCCGAGCGGAAACGGTCGGGCTCGAAAACGACACGAATTTTTTTCCAGACCCAATATAAGAACGAATTCCGCAAAAACTCTGCGAATACGCTACTCGTACCACGCGCGGCAGGAGACCCAACCGAAGTTGTAGGGCGGAAACGATCGGGCACAAAAACGGCACGAATTATTTCCAGACCCAATATACGAACGAATTCCGCAAAAACTCTGCGAGTACGCTACTCGTACCACGCGCGGCACGAGACGCAACCGAAGTTGTCGAGCGAAAACGATCGGGTGCAAAAACGCACGAACTTTTTTTCCAGAGCCAATACGCGAACGAATTCCGCCAAAACTCTGCGAATACGCTACTCGTACTACGCGCGGCACGAAACCCAACCGAAGTTGTCGAGCGGAAACGATCGGGCGCAAAAACGACACGAACTTTTTTTTCAAACCCAATATACAAACGAATTCCGCCAAAACTCTGCGAATACGCTACTCGTACCACGAGCGGCATGAGAGGCAACCGATGTTGCCGAGCGGAAACGGTCGGGCGCGAAAACGACACGAATTTTTTTTCCAGACCCAATATAAGAACGAATTCCGCAAAAACTCTGCGAATACGCTACTCGTACCACGCGCGGCAGGAGACCCAACCGAAGTTGTAGGGCGGAAACGATCGGGCACAAAAACGGCACGAATTATTTCCAGACCCAATATACGAACGAATTCCGCAAAAACTCTGCGAGTACGCTACTCGTACCACGCGCGGCACGAGACGCAACCGAAGTTGTCGAGCGAAAACGATCGGGTGCAAAAACGCACGAACTTTTTTTCCAGAGCCAATACGCGAACGAATTCCGCCAAAACTCTGCGAATACGCTACTCGTACTACGCGCGGCACGAGACCCAACCGAAGTTGTCGAGCGGAAACGATCGGGCGCAAAAACGACACGAACTTTTTTTTCAAACCCAATATACAAACGAATTCCGCCAAAACTCTGCGAATACGCTACTCGTACCACGAGCGGCATGAGAGGCAACCGATGTTGCCGAGCGGAAACGGTCGGGCGCGAAAACGACACGAATTTTTTTTCCAGACCCAATATAAGAACGAATTCCGCAAAAACTCTGCGAATACGCTACTCGTACCACGCGCGGCAGGAGACCCAACCGAAGTTGTAGGGCGGAAACGATCGGGCACGAAAACGACACGAACTTTTTTTTCAAACCCAATATACGAACGAATTCCGCCAAAACTCTGCGAATACGCTACTCGTACCACGCGCGGCACGAAACGCAACCGAAGTTGTAGAGCGGAAACGATCGAGCGCAAAAACGCACGAATTATTTCCAGACCCAATATACGAACGAATTCCGCATAACTCTGCGAGTACGCTACTCGTACCACGCGCGGCACGAGACGCAACCGAAGTTGTCGAGCGAAAACGATTGGGCGCGAAAACGACACGAACTTTTTTTCCAAAGCCAATATACGAACGAATTCCGCCAAAACTCAGCGAATTCGCTACTCGTACCACGCGCGGCACGAGACCCAACCAAAGTTGTCAAGCATAAACGATCGGGCGCAAAAACGACACGAACATTTTTCCAAACCCAATATACGAACAAATTCCGCAAAAACTCAGCGAATACGCTACTCGTACCACGCGCGGCACGAGACGCAACCGAAGTTGTCGAGCGAAAACGATCGGGTGCAAAAACGCACGAACTTTTTTTCCAGAGCCAATACGCGAACGAATTCCGCCAAAACTCTGCGAATACGCTACTCGTACTACGCGCGGCACGAGACCCAACCGAAGTTGTCGAGCGGAAACGATCGGGCGCAAAAACGACACGAACTTTTTTTTCAAACCCAATATACAAACGAATTCCGCCAAAACTCTGCGAATACGCTACTCGTACCACGAGCGGCATGAGAGGCAACCGATGTTGCCGAGCGGAAACGGTCGGGCGCGAAAACGACACCAATTTTTTTTCCAGACCCAATATAAGAACGAATTTCGCAAAAACTCTGCGAATACGCTACTCGTACCACGCGCGGCAGGAGACCCAACCGAAGTTGTAGGGCGGAAACGATCGGGCACGAAAACGACACGAACTTTTTTTTCAAACCCAATATACGAACGAATTCCGCCAAAACTCTGCGAATACGCTACTCGTACCACGCGCGGCACGAAACGCAACCGAAGTTGTAGAGCGGAAACGATCGAGCGCAAAAACGCACGAATTATTTCCAGACCCAATATACGAACAAATTCCGCAAAAACTCTGCGAATACGCTACTCGTACCACGCGCGGCATGAGACGCAACCGAAGTTGTCGAGCAGAAACGATCGGGCGCGAAAACGATATGAACTTTTTTTCCAGATCCAATATACGAACGAATTCCGCCAAAAACTCTACGAATACGCTACTAGTACCACGAGCGGCATAAGGCGCAACCGAGTGGTCAAGCGGAAACCATCAGGCGTGTTTGTTACGCCCGATTCGTTAATTAGAGGTACGCGTGGCGCGGCCGTGGAGCGGAAACGACCGGGCGCGTTTGTTGCGTAATAGATAACAGGGATTAAAAACGCCACGAACTTTTTCCCAGACCCATATTTATATTTATTATTGGTCGACGATACAATTTACATCGTTGGTGCATCGCGCTACGCAAATTTTTCACGCAACCTGTAGACGGTAACAATGATCATTTTTCGCTTCGTTTTTTTCCCTAGCATCTTTCTATTATCAAAAAAAAGCTTATGCGCGCTTCGTGTCGTACGCGTAGTGTTCCACGAATTACGACAAAACTCCGCGAGTACCTCGACAAGGACCGCTCCCGTATCGTCAATCAACAACACGAATACGCTACTCGTACCACGCACGACACGGAACGCAACGCTAGCCTCGTATGATCGCAAGTCAACCAAGCGGGCGATATCGAACATTATTGCTTGTGCGCTCGATTCGTTATTTGGAGTTTCAAGTAACGACCGTTATTGCGTAACACTGACTCGAAGTCCGGATGATAGTATACCATATTCGTCGAATCAATATCCAATTGAAACATTCCGCATCGAGAGTATTGCTCGATATCACCGATATGCGGTACGGTACATCCTAGTGTTCTGGCGCACGGATTGACTTCGATCGGGTGACGTACGACGCGGAGAGCGAGTTCATCGCGTTCCCTCGAAACAATAGAACGAAAGTTAACGCACAACAAATAAAACATATCTCTCGTTATCTCAGTTAACAGAGGAAAATCGTACGCGACATCGCGTTTGTATACTAGTGTCAGTTTTGTTTCCGACGATCGCGTCGAGGATCAGCGTTTATCACGTCGTCGTTCACCGCGTTATCGTACGCATCGTCGTATTCGTCAGGATCCGATTCATCGGTATCGGACATGCGATCGGGATTTCGCTGCGAAGAACGGTACTGGCGTTGCGCGGGCGATCGTTGTCGAGACGAGCGCGAGGTGATCGATAACGATCTTTGATGTTGTTCGTTGGTAGTGGAAATCTTCTTGCGAGCAGCACCGATCCCGGTTTTAGCGCGCGAGAATCTTGCGCCGTTGGCTGATTCGTTCGTCGGTGCGACGATGGACGAAGACACTGCTGTAGCACTTGGTCCTTTTCTTTTCGGTGATGTTCCGTTATGCTCGTCGACGCGTTCCGTACTTCTCTTCGCGATCGCCGATGGCGTTTCCGTGAATTCTTTCGACTCGTAGAGTCGAAAGTCACGCGACGATTGCGTCTGATGCAACTTCGGACAGAGTTTTCCGATGCTGTTGATACGCAAAAATTGAGTCATGCACATGTAGCACGCGTGACCCAGCGACGCGTCCACCCTTCGATTGCGTATCACGTTCGTGAAGCGGTTACGCTTAGGTTGCGAAGAGAGCACGTCGCGTCGTTGACATACGAGTACCAATAGTCCACGAATCGTAGTGTAACGTCTCGCGTCTCCCTAGGGATAGTGATCCGCCTGCTCTATATTTATTTAGGGCTACCTGCTTAGGCCACTGGCACTGCCTGGGATGCCGAGAGCTTTTCCGGACAGATGGTGAAAGGGGGAAATATGGTGATTGTAGGTGATATAAAGATTATGGCTAATGATAGGAATAGGGACTTAAACAATTGTTTATTTAACAATGAGACAATATGATAGTTAAAAGTGTAATATAAATGAGTGATAATACTTGTAGTTATGTAATTAATGAATACAAATGTGGTTTACATTATATAGCTGCTGGTAATGAGTTACAATGAAGTGTTGAGAGAATATACAGTTATCCTGCCCGGTGGGAGTAATGAAGGTGGTACGGTAATTTGCGAGGGGATTCAGTGAGAGAATAGGATTCCAGTTGGTAAATGTAGGTGGCTGTCTTGTTGTTGAAAGTGTCGTCCTGTGTTAAATCTATCAATTCTATGTCTAGAGTTTCTGTCGTCGAACGCTGTTTAACCAGCCGAGGGTCGTGTGTGTGAGCCCTGGAAGAGCTTGGTAAAGAATGCGAATCCGGAATAAAGTGTCTTTGTGTGGAGTGTAATGGACGTGGAGCGTATTTAAATGTGCTTATGAGTCTGTTTTGTAATAAAAACTTGATGTACGATGGAGGAACTAGATCGTGCCCCGTGATATCTTGTATTATACGGGGTTTGGTGGGGTCTATTTGTTGAGACAACAGGGCCGCTCGTCGGCAAGCTTCCTTACGTAGCTGCCTTGCCTTCTGTTTAACGCCCCCGCGATGTTTATTTGGCATCTAACGGATTGAGTTTAAGAATAACATTTTTGGTCGGACAAGTTAAAATAGCAATTGATAAAATTTATTATTGAGTGAAAGGACTCTTGTGACTTTAGTTATCCGTTGCCAGAGTACTATAAAAGTACTAATAATTAATGCTTACTACCAATGCTTTGGCAGGGTTAGGTTATGCGGGTTGTAGTAGAAGGATGATTGAGGCGGGTGGCGGCTGTCAGCTGCGCCCCTGAGATTGAAGGATGCTAAACACTGTACAGGTTATTAATTCACAAGTTAAATTTCCTGATCTTGATGGAAAAGGGGTGGTCTTATGAATTGGGCGGGATGGATAGGATGCTTGAGCCGAGAGGCACCCGTAAGGCGCTCCTCAGTCTGGACAAAGATAGAGGCGGGTAGCTCCAGTAAGGCGCTTCCCTAAAGGTGAGCAAGATCTATGCTTAATAATGTAAGATTCAGATTTAATGGTTAATGAACTATAAATTCCTCTGGCAAGAGATGTTATGGCACTAATTGATTTAAATAACTGAATAAAAAGGACAAAGATTTATGAATGCTTAATATCTTCCTTTCAAGAAAATGCTCGAATAAGAGGAAAAAGGCTGCCGATAAAATAAGGATACTGCATAAAATTAAAATACTTAGTAGAAAATATTGAAGGATTATATGCCGATGCAATGGCATATGTTCGTTGTACAAGAGAATCGGTGACTTTAATGGAATTATACAATAGCAAGTAATACAGTGAGGTAATTAAGGCGTATGCCGATGCAATGGCACACGTCTACACATACACAATAAAATAGGTTACAATACAATAAATGCATATACATATATACATGTGGGTGGGGAAGGATGCACTTCATGAAATGATTTATATTATTCCAGCTTTTATAATGGATAATGTCAAGATCTTGTCGTTATTAAGAATATACTTTCGTCTAAATAAACAATGAGATTGTAAAAGTATTATTAATCTGAAACCTTAGTAACTTAATTGTTTAATATAGAATAGTCTTTATGGATAATGGTAATAGCAGAACGCGGTATATTTTATATGTGCAAGTGCAGGTTACAGTGGAAACAGTGGGAATATTATATCAAGTACATAATTATACATGAAATTGTAAAGGCATATAAATCTTATAACTAAAATAGCTAATGAGAGAGATAGATAGAAGGCTAACATGAAGGAACGTCTCTGTGAGTCCTTGTTACGAGATAATTGTAATTTTTATTTTATTCAATGTCTATTAACGAGGCGAAGGTCTAGGAGTTGGGAGTAAGCAGATTTTCAAAGCAGAGTCTCCGGCGTAAAGAATTCGCCTGGAGACGATGTCAGAGTGGTGGGATGCCACTGCTGATAAGGATTCTGACTATACTTATACGACCCTGTGCTTGGCACCGATGTCATGCGCCCGCAAGGAGGAAAGGGAATAATAAGTGTGTGAGCGTAGTTCACTGCGTTGACAGACACTGGGGTTTAGTAAACACGATTTAGAAAAGAAGAATCTGAGGATTATCTCTCTCTCTCTCTCTTTATATACTAGCTTGTATAGCGTATCCTAAGCAAATCGGAACGAAATTCTAAGAGCAGTTTGACAACCTAAACGTAGATACACTATTCGGATTATAATGAATGATCCTTATGTAAGGCAGTTACGAACCGACATGAACGAAAATTTCAGCGTGAAGCTATTGTATCTGTTAAATAATTCGACTTGGCGTATGATGAAACATCACTGGTTCACTCGCGTAACAATGTTCCTAAGGCTTAGATCGCGATGGTATTTCACTTGCGCGAAACGCGGTGTATGTGAGTGTTGTGCATTAAAATATTATATACTTACTATTTATTTCAGTAGCTCAGACTTTTGCAGAGAAATCTCAAAGAACAGGCTTTTTATTCCAGAATACTCTCAATACTGTTGGGACCACTCTAGCCATGGCACAACTCGAGCGGAGAGTCGACTTATCCGCACACTTTGAGTATTATAAAACACCGTGGATGTTCTGGCAAGTTTCCTAAGAAATCTTCCAGATTTTGAATAGCACAAGGCAAAGGCTCTGAAGGAGCGTAGGAAGAGGCTCTTATGCGAGACGACCGTTGTCCGTGGTGGCACGGTCGCTCAGAGACACTTTTCCTCTTTGCGTCAAATTAACAAAGATGTCTTGGAGGCTCTCCTAAGAGGCACGTCTGTACTGTATGAACTTCCGATGTCGACTCTGCGGTGGGAGCTGCTCCCGGGGCCTCGTTCGGTCCGGACAATGGAACTCAAGAGTGGGGTAGGCTATATGGTAGGAGTAATGGGATTATGTGAGAGGGATCTAGAGTAGAAGCGTTCAAGGTTTTTCAGAGTGGGACTGAGTGGCGTGATGCTGACGGGGCGTCGAGACATCTCGGCGCGCCGCCGGATATGATAAGGAGCGTGGTCAACAGGATGCCCTATGTTACCTGATATGGGCTCAGGTTACTCGGGGATTCCAGAGCACCCTCGGTGGCCCGGCTGCGTGCGTGCCTTATCTTTGAGACTTCCTGTCGCCAGTCTGACTTATTAATTTATATGTGCGCGTAATTATTTATGTCATATAATATTATAATATTATAATAGAAATGGTTAATATTATATGTGTGGTTCTTAAGATTATAATATACGCCTAATTTAGTATTATATGAATAGTGTAATAGAAAGTTATAATGTTAATTAGTTATGATTTTTATAAAACAATATGCGTGTGTTATAATAAAAGAGATATTTGTTATTAATGTTTAAATGTGGTTATTAAGAATCATTATAAGAAATGCATATTGTTAACAGTGGGTTTTAGAGTGTAGAGATTTATAATATTGTTAACTGGAAAAATAGGATTTCTTATTACAGGGATCCTTATTATTACTGTTGTCAAATTAATGTTTCTCGGCAAGGCTGAGTTCTACCATAGGGCTCTCTTCTTATGTATGTCGGTAAGGTAGACCCCTTGGGTAGGTTTCGTTATCATTGGCGTCGGTAATTAATTAACAATTGTTATAAACGGTTCTTATGTATAAATTACCGACTTTTAGACCTTATAGAAGCTTATGGTAATAGAAGATTCGATGAACAATTAATTTTTATTATTAGTGATGAGTTCAAGCCGTTGTACTGTACGAACGAATTTAAAAGAGTGCAATATTTAAGAGGAGCTTGAACGTGGACAGAAGGCTTAAATTAAATTAAATAAAGTATTTAAACGTGACCAAGGCAAAAATGGTGGATTTCCAAGCTAAATAGAGTATTTAAGCGACCCCTGAACTTAAATAAATGAGGTTTATGAAATTTTAAGTAAGAATTACCAAATTTTGAGAATGTACTGTCAGAAGGATTCTCTGTTTGTGGGCAAGAATTAATTGTTTTCGTTTGGCATTATTTCCTTTTGTAATTAATATTCTGAGGTTTTGACATTTACTTATGTTTCACTAAGATGTTCTCTATGTACGTAGGTGTTAAAAATATTTTAAATTGACTTTTCTTAATTTTTACGGAAGGTACGCATTACTGATGTCCCAATAGTCCCCGCGTATGAATTTTAGAATTTTCTGAAGTCTATTGGTAAGTAACATTGTTGGTTTCTTATTAATTGTTAATGTTTTTCAAAATGTTAATATGGTCGTTAAATAGAGGTCTTTTAATGCTATTGTTAGCAATTAAGATTTTTCTTCTAGGCCTTATAGTTACTGAGAAAAACATGCCTTTTCCTGATTGGTCGAGACATTCAAATAGCCGTAACTTCTAAACTATTGATTTTACAGAAATTTTATTAGGACATAATTTGTAAGACTTTGAAGGAGGCTTAAATCGCACTGCGCGATTTTCTAAAATTATTATTATTTTAAAAGATATGAACTTTTATCGATAAATTTTATCGATAAATTTTAATAGTAACAGTTACTTTTGATGGTTGAATCTACCTATATGTCTCGCTGGCCTTTTAATATAGAGGCGAAAAAATGATATGTTGGAGAGAACGTCGCAGGACGTTACAGCATCAATTTGTCGGTCATTTCGGTCACGTTGAGAAATGCGTCGAACACGTTCAGAGTCGTCAATAAACGGCGTTTCGCACATTCCGGATTGATATCAGCGCCCTGACATATCATATGAAATTGATCGTGCATATTGCGCCTAACTAGCGTCTGTCCCGAGCACAAATTGACTTGGTCGACGGTCAGAGCACGGCGTAACTGTTCGGACGATTGCGATTGAAATTCGAGCGTTAACACGTTGTACGCGTTCATCAGTTTGACGAAACTGTGAAAGGATGTTTGCGAACGTGAGAGCATTGCGCCATTTGTCGTTATGAGCGCTTGTTTCGCTACGAACGAATTAGTCGTTTGTAGTCGTTGATCGCGGTGATGTTGATCGCTGTGTTGTTGGACCGCGGTTGTCTTCGTTGCGATGATGTTTGTTGGACACTGTCTTGATGTTGATACGTCGCGGTCGACGGTGTTGCGGTTGCGTTGGTATCGGCGAACACGGTACTGTGGCGCAACATATTCAGCGTGTCCACAGCGTTTTGCATATCGTAACCCTCGCGAACCAATTGAGTGGTAAGCGCGTCCTCGGTCCGACGTTGGGTGTTGCCCTCGATGTCGATCGAATCATTGGCGAACAACAACAGCATATCGCGACCGCTGTCTTGCGGTTGTTGTCGCAACGCCATTGACACGTCGGCCGATGGTGAGAAGTCCATCGTTGCGACTGACGATCGCGATGACTGATTCGTTACACCCGACCGATGCTTTATATACCGATTCGCGAGTCTTCCCCCCTTTCTCGGTACGATGAAATCGCAGGGCTCTGGTCATTTCGGAGAGAGCGTCGAATCGCGACGGATCATTCCTTCGTTAAAGCGGTTCATGTCGCGTTTCGACGATGTCTCAGCGTCGAGGAGCACGTCAGCGCAGCGAGAATACTAGATGAAACACCTGCATCTTGTCGTCGAACGCGTTCGGATATTCCGTTTTGATGCACTCCTTGATCATTACGACCATATCGCGGAAATTTGTTCGCGACACGATGTGTCCGATTTCATCGACGAATTCGCGCAGAGACCGATACAGATCGCTATCGCGCATCGTGGCAGTAGAGTCCTCGCGAATACGGTACCGTTGCAGCAGGGACTCGAACGGATCGATCATCACGTGCAGATTTCGAGCATCTCGCACCATGGCGTCCGGCAGTTCGTCGATCAGCACCGGATCTTTCGCCGGATGTTTCACGAAAGATACGCACCGATCGTCGACGCATTTTGGCATCGCGTTTCATCGCCGTTTCGTCAACGCAATCGCGCGACAACGTCGGATCGTTGGAAGCGGGCATTAGCAGACAACTGGGCAGAACACTGTCTATTTGCGTCGTCGGTGCGTTCGATGCGTTGGCACTGTCAAATCTGTCCGACGCGGATTCTTCCTTGAATGATGTCGAAGATGGTGCTGATGATTCGCTCGTGTCGTCGCGATCGCGAGCATTGGTCGTTCGACGTTTGTTCGTTTTGGCGTATTACACCGATACGGTCGCTCAGATGAAACGCCAGTATTGTAACGTCCTGCGACGTTCTCTCCACCATATCATTTTTTCGCCTCTACATTAAAAGGCCAGCGAGACATATAAGTAGATTCAACCATAGAGGGTAATTGTTACTATTAAAATTTATCGATAAAAGTTCATATCTTTTAAAATAATAATAATTTTAGAAAATCGCACGGTGCGATTTAAGGCTCCTTCAAAGTATTACAAATTATGTCCTAATAAAATTTCTGTAAAATCGATAGTTTAGAAGTTATGGCTATTTGAATGTCTCGACCAATCAGGAAAAGGCATGTTTTTCTCAGTAACTATAAGGCCTAGAAGAAAAATCTTAATTGCTAACAATAGCATTAAAAGACCTCTATTTAACGACCATATTAACATTTTGAAAAACATTAACAATTAATAAGAAACCAACAATGTTACTTACCAGTAGACTTCAGAAAATTCTAAAATTCATACGCAGGGACTATTGGGACATCAGTAATGCGTACCTTCCGTGAAAATTAAGAAAAGTCAATTTAAAATATTTTTAACACCTACGTACATAGAGAACATTTTAGTGAAACATAAGCAAATGTCAAAACCTCAGAATATTAATTACAAAAGGAAATAATGCCAAACGAAAACAATTAATTCTTGCCCACAAACAGAGAATCCTTCTGACAGTACATTCTCAAAATTTGGTAATTTTTACTTAAAATTTAATAAACCTCATTTATTTAAGTTCAGGGGTCGTTTAAATACCCTATTTAGCTTGGAAATCCACCATTTTTGCCTTGGTCACGTTTAAATACTTTATTTAATTTAATTTAAGCCTTCTGTCCACGTTCAAGCTCCTCTTAAATATTGCACTCTCTTAAATTCGTTCGTACAGTACAACGGCTTGAACTCATCACTAATAATAAAAATTAATTGTTCATCGAATCTTCTATTACCATAAGCTTCTATAAGGTCTAAAAGTCGGTAATTTATACATAAGAACCGTTTATAACAATTGTTAATTAATTACCGACGCCAATAATAACGAAACCTACCCAAGGGATCTATCTTACCGACATACGTAAGTAGAGAGCCCTATGGTAGAACTCAGCCTTGCCGAGAAACATTAATTTAACAACAGTAATAATAAGGATCCCTGTAATAAGAAATCCTAATTTTCCAGTTAACAATATTATAAATCTCTACACTCTAAAACCCACTGTTAACAATATGCATTTCTTATAATAATTCTTAATAACCACATTTAAACATTAATAACAAATATCTCTTTTATTATAACACATGCATATTGTATTTATAAAAATCATAACTAATTAACATTATAACTTTCTATTACACTATTCATATAATACTAAATTAGGCGTATATTATAACCTTAAGAACCACACATATATAATATTAACCATTTCTTTTTATTAAATTATAATATTATAAGGCATAAATAATTACGAGCACATATAAATTAATAAGTCAGACTGGCGACAGGAAGTCTCAAAGATAAGGCACGCACGCAGCCGGGCCACCGAAGGTGCTCTGGAATCCCCGAGTAACCCGAGCCCATATCAGGTAACATAGGGCATCCTGTTGACCACGCTCCTTATCACATCCGGCGGCGCGCCGAGATGTCTCGATGCCCCGTCAGCATCACGCCACTCAGTCCCACTCTGAAAAACCTTGAACGCTCCTACTCTGGATCCCTCTCGTATAATCCCATTACTCCTACCATATAGCCTACCCCACTCTTGAGTTCCATTGTCCGGACCGAACGAGGCCCCGGGAGCAGCTCCCACCGCAGAGTCGACATCGGAAGTTCATACAGTACAGACGTGCCTCTTAGGAGAGCCTCCAAGACATCTTTGTTAATTTGACGCAAAGAGGAAAAGTGTCTCTGAGCGACCGTGCCACCACGGACAACGGTCGTCTCGCATAAGAGCCTCTTCCTACGCTCCTTCAGAGCCTTTGCCTTGTGCTATTCAAAATCTGGAAGATTTCTTAGGAAACTTGCCAGAACATCCACGGTGTTTTATAATACTCCAAGTGTGCGGATAAGTCGACTCCCCGCTCGAGTTGTGCCGTGGCTAGAGTGGTCCCAACAGTACTGAGAGTATTCTGGAATAAAAAAGCCTGTTCTTTGAGATTTCTCTGCAAAAGTCTGAGCTACTGAAATAAATAGTAAGTATATAATATTTTAATGCACAACACTCACATACACCGCGTTTCGCGCAAGTGAAATACAATCGCGATCTAAGCCTTAGGAACATTGTTACGCGAGTGAACCAGTGACGTTTCACCATACGCCAAGTCGAATTATTTAACAGATACAATAGCTTCACGCTGAAATTTTCGTTCATGTCGGTTCGTAACTGCCTTACATAAGGACCATTCATTATAATCCGAATAGTGTATTATCTACGTTTAGTTTGTCAAACCGCTCTTAGAATTTCGTTCCGATTTCCTTAGGATACGCTATACAAGCTAGTATATATATAAAGAGAGAGAGAGAGAGACAATCTTCAGATTCTTCTTTTTCTAAATCGTGATCACGAAACCCCAGTGTCTGTCAACGCAGTGAACTACCCTCACACACTTATTATTCCCTTTCCATTCCTCCTTGCGGGCGCATGACAACGGTGCCAAGCACAGGGTTACGCGCGCACGGCATCGGTGCCAAGCACAGAGTCGTATTGGTATAGTCAGAATCCTTATCAGCAGTGGCATCCCACCACTCTGACATCGTCTCCAGGCGGATTCCTTACGCCGGAGACTTTGCTTTGAAAATCTGCTTACTCCAACCTCCTAGGCCTTCACCTCGTTAACAGACATTGAATAAAAATAAAAATTACAATTATCTCGTAACAAGGACTCACAGAGACGTTCCTTCATGTTAGCCTTCTATCTATCTCTCTCATTAGCTATTTTAGTTATAAGACATTTATATGCCTTTATAATTTCATGTATAATTATGTACTTGATATAATATTCCCACTGTTTCCACTGTAACCTGCACTTGCACATATAAAATATACTGCGTTTTGCTATTACCATTACCCGTAAAGACTATTCTACATTAAACAATCAAGTTACTAAGGTTTCAGATTAATAATATTTTTACAATCTCATTGTTTATTTAGACGAAAGTATATTCTTAATAACGACAAAATCTTGACATTATCCATTATAAAAGCTGGAATAATATAAATCATTTCATGAAGTGCATCCTTCCCCACCCACATATATATATGTATATGCATTTATTGAATTGTAACTGATTTTATTGTGTATGTGTAGACGTGTGCCATTGCATCGGCATACGCCTTAATTACCTCACTGTGTTACTTGCTATTGTACAATTCCATTAAAATCACCGATTTTCTTGTACAACGAACATATGCCATTGCATCGGCATACAATTCTTCAATATTTTCTACTAAGCATTTTAATTTTATGCAGCATCCTTGTTTTATCGGCAGCCTTTTTCCTCTTATTCGAACATTTTCTTGAAAGGAAGATATTAAGCATTCATAAATCTTTGTCCTTTTTATTCAGTTACTTAAATCAATTGGTGCCATAACATTTCTTGCCAGAGGAATTTATAGTTCATTAACCATTAAATCTGAATCTTACATTATTAAGCATAGATCTTGCTCACTTTTAGGGAAGCGCCTTACTGGAGCTACCCGCCTCTATCCTTGTCCAGACTGAGGAGCGCCTTACGGGTGCCTCTCGGCTCAAGCATCCTATCCATCCCGTCCAACTCATAAGACCACCCCTTTTCCATCAAGATCAGGAAATTTAACTTGTGAATTAATAACCTGTACAGTGCTTAGCATCCTTCAATCTCAGGGGCGCAGCTGACAGCCGCCACCCGCCTCAATTATCCTTCTCCTACAACCAGCATAACCTAACTGCCAAAGCATTGATATTAAGCATTAATTATTAGTACTTTTATAGTACTCTGGCAACGGATAACTAAAGTCACAAGAGTCCTTTTCACTCAATAATTAATTTTATCAATTGCTATTTTAACCTGTCCGACCAAAAATGTTATTCTTAAACTCAATCCGTTAGATGCCAAATAAACATCGCGGGGGCGTTAAACAGAAGGCAAGGCAGCTACGTAAGGAAGCTTGCCGACGAGCGGCCCTGTTGTCTCAACACATGGACCCCACCAAACCCCGTATAATACAAGATATCACGGGGCACGATCTAGTTCCTCCATCGTACATCAAGTTTTTATTACAAAACAGACTCATAAGCACATTTAAATACGCTCCACGTCCATTACATTCCACACAAAGACACTTCATTCCGGATTCGCATTCTTTACCAAGCTCTTACAGGGCTCACACGCGCAACCCTCGGCTGGTTAAACAGCGTTCGACGACAGAAACTCTAGACATAGAATTGATAGATTTAACACAGGACGACACTTTCAACAACAAAACAGCCACCTACATTTACCAACTGGAGTCCTATTCTCTCACTGGAACTCCTCGCAAATTACCGTACACCTTCATTACCTTCCACCGGGGCAGGATAACTGTACATTCTCTCAACACTTCATTGTAACTCATTACCAGCAGCTATATAATGTAAACCACATTGTATTCATTAATTATATAACTATAAGTATTATCACTCATTTATATTACACTTTTAACTATCATATTGTCTCATTGTTAAATAAACAATTGTTTAGTCTCTATTCCTATCAATAGCCATAATCTTTATATCACCTACAATCACCATATTTCCCCCTTTCACCATCTGTCCGGAAAAGCTCTCGGCATCCCAGGCAGTGCCGGTGTAAGCAGGTAGGCCTAAATAAATAGAGAGCAGGCGGATCACGATCCCTAGGGAGACGCGAGACGTTACAGTATGCGACGAAACACGGCCAAACCGTTCATCATTGACTAGAGACGCGCCCTGGATTCATCGTTCAATCCGGTTCGTTCGCCGTGACATCTCACTTCGGCCTGCGCACGGCCTCCATAGCGTCGTATAGCGCGTATGTGGCATTGTTTGCGGTGCACGTATCGATACCGTAGTGCTCCATGACAAGGAACAGTCGGGTGCGAAATTCCGGAAAGTTGACTCTTTGGTGAAACAGCGAGTGGCGAACTGATACGACATGCTCGGTGTGGCGTTCGTTTGACGAAATCCATAGCGGTGTCGCTGTTTGATGGTTGTGCAAAGCTTTGAAACGATGAACCATTCGCAACAGAATTTCAGTCGAGTGATCACAACGGCGTCGCTGCGCAGCGATATACGCGTCGTTCACGGTCAGAAAACAATTTGGCTAGATTGCGCAGATACCGCGTACTGCTGCTGATGAAAGTAGCGGCTCCTTCATCATGGTTGTGAT